>NW_022680488.1:0-298493 GCF_009764315.1 Trachypithecus francoisi | reverse complement strand
GGCATCGAGTATTTTTCTTTTGCTTATTAAACTTTTTCTTCAACCTCGGGACTCTTTAGTCTTCTAAATCATTCTGCAATCTTTATTCTTCTAAAGCATACAAAAGAGATCCCCAGTATTACCTTAGATAAGTAGAGACTGTTACGTGTTTGTGCACTGGTGAGATGAGAAGAAAAAACAAAAAACTTTCCAGCCTTGACATCTGAAGCTCAGCTCTCTTAGACTGCAGCAAGGTACCTGGATATGCTTTTATCACAAGAGACCATCTTACAAGTTTATGAATTATTTAAGCCCATTTTTCCTGACATACATTCAAAAGACATTTATATTTTTCTGCCCATTTTTCCTGACATACATTCAAAAGACATTTCTGTTTTTCTACTTTATAAATCTTGTTTTCTGCAAAATGTTTTTTCTCTCAGTTGACTACATTACCTTTCTCCACTCTTTCTTGACACTTTTGGTGCATGCATAAAAGGATATTGGATAAAAGTTGATTGTCAGCGTCTTCTTGGAACTAACAGAAAAGGCAGCAGAAATCATCATATGACTCACAGTAACTCATGAACTGAAACATTCAGACAGCACCACTAAAAACCATGGGGACTTTATTCTTTTGGAGTTTTATTGCTGAATGTACATTTTATTTATTATTTTCCTGAAGAACTTACCACATTTTAGTTAAGGGGGACAGGCGTGGTGGCTCATGCCCATAGTTTTAGGACTCTGAGAAGCTGAGATGGTGATCTCATTTGAAACTAGAGGTTCAATACCAGCCTGGTCAGCACAGCAGAACCCTATCTCTACAAAAAAAAACTAAGCTGAACTTGATGTTGTGTATTTGTAGTCTCAGCTACTCAAAGGCTGAGATAGGGGGATCACTTAAGTCTGGGAGGCAGAGGTTGCAGTTATCCAAAATCAAAACACTGCCCTCAACAGAGTAGAACCCAGTCTCAAAAAATAAATGAAAGAATAAAATTATATAAGGGCCTGAGAGATGTTAATTAAGTAGCTTATATTACACAAGGGATGTGAAAAGTATATGGAAATGTAGTTTAACAGAAACTGAGAGAGTAAATATTTATGCAGCTGGAATAGCTAGTTTAGGAATACATTCAATTGGATTTTTTTTGAGATGCAATTTTAATATCTTGCCCAGGCTGGAATGCAATGGCACTACCTCAGCTCACTGCACCCTCTGCCTCACAGGTTCAAGTGATTTTCCTGCCTCAGCCTCCCAAGTAGCTTGGATCAGAAGTGCCCAACACCATACCCAGTTAATTTTTATAATTTCTGTAGAGATTTGGTTTCACCGTACTGGCCAGTGTGGTCTCAAAATTTTGACCTCAAGTGATTGGTCGGTTTTGTTCTCCCAAATGGCTAGGATTACAGGAGTGAATCACCATGCCCAGCTGAGTTGGAATTATTTGAAGGTGAAATATTTACTCTCAATTTCTGTACTTGGTTTTTGGAATTTAGGAAGCAGTATATATACTTAAATTTGTTATGTTTTTATTAACTTGATTGCTAAAACTTAATGTTGTTTTATTTTTGAGACAGAGTCTTGTTCTGTCACCCAGGCTGGAGTGCAGTGGTGTGATCTCAGCTCACTGCAAATTCTGCCTGTCAAGTTCAAGCAGTTCCCTGCCTCAACCACCTGCATAGCTCGGGTTACACCACACACACCTACCTTTTGTATTTTTAGTAGAGATGGGGTTTTACCATCTTGGCTGGGCTGATCTTGAACTCTTCACCTCATGACCTACCTTCCCGGACCTCCCAAACTGCTAGATCAGAAGCATGTGCCACACAACTAGCCAACCTTAATGCTTTTTTACAAATTGAAGCAAGAAAATTTATGCTCAAAGTCTTGTTTTAGTAAAACATATGGATTTGTCAAGAGAAAGAAAAGCAGAACTGAATTGGAGAATTGAAGATTTTGAATTATAGGTATGCATTTTTTTTTTGGATATTCAGAATGAGAAGATTAAAAAGAATTAGTAAGTTATGTCTAAATATTCTAATATTTATTGCCAAGTAGAATTCTTTTTTACAAAGATATCACCCAACATTAGAAGCTACACGTTAAGAGAAACCGACACTAGGGCTGTGCTTTTGACATATTAAACATTAAGATGAAAGGCAGAATGAGATACTATCACCAGGCTACAGTAACATCAAACAGAAAATTTGGAGAAGCTGTTAATACTTGAACAGATCACATGTTTTAAAGTTAACTTCAATCCTTCAGGTCACATAGTTTTGTAACTGAATTTCAAACATCCATACCTGCAGCTTTTACCAACTCTGTGCCCCCCCAAAAAAGGAGGTATTGTGGTTTGACTTGACTTGTACTGATGAAACTATTTCTCAAAGCACTTTTTCTAAGTGCTCAGAAATGTTTCATCCTTCATGTATTATCTCGGATTGACAGCAAACTCACTTGTCTATAGTTTGCACAAGAAACCTTTTCCATTGGGAATGTGCTGCTGGTTGACACTCATAGATACTTTAGGGATTTTAGCTCATTAAAGAATTTGTCTCCATCTTATTTAATGTTGTTTTCTCACTTCTATCGGCTTGATTTTTAAATTTCATCTCGCTGTGTCACTTACTCCCTTTTTGGCAATAATGAAAAGGTAAATTAATCAAGAGAGATGAAAAAAGAGAAATCATATTTGGCCAGAAGGAGTGCATCAGTTTTTTTACCTCCATTTTCTCTGCTCCCCTTCTCTCAGTATACATACTAAATCATTGTAGTTTACCTTTCCATAGCTTTCCATATTACCAGCAGAGGGAGCTCATGCCTGGAGCGTTTAACTGTTCTTAGACTAGTCAGTGTTTTGCAGTACTTCTACACTCTTCTCTGTCATATGACACAGCCCCCTGCTTCTGCTATGTTCAACAGAGTGTAACTAGGTCAGTTCACAAAATACACTGAGGACTTCTCATTACCTGTGAATCCACCTGCCCGGCTTGGGAGCTGGTGCAGTGGGTGATTTGAAGACTCACTATGAAGACCATTTTATTCTTAAGTATTTGGAAGCCTTGAATGACACATCTATCTGTTACCCTCTCTTTTGGTATGTTAGCAGCATTCAATCAATAGTTTTTTGTTTTGTAGAATTTTTTTTGTTGTTGTTGGTGGTGGTGTTTTGATTTTAAAAGACAAGTTCTTGCTATGGTCTGGGCTGGTCTGAAACTCTAGAGTTCAAGTGACTCTTCTGCCTCAGTGTTCTACAAAGCTGGGATTATAATGGAAGGCCACCACACTTGGCTAAAGCTGGTAGAATATTAAGCAAGAAAAACGAATATTGTACCTTAAATATGTGAGATAATTAATTAAATCCCAGAGTTATAGATAGCATTATAGAAGATTGAAATACATAAGTACACTTTTTTTTTTTTGAGATGGAGATTTGCTCTTGTTACCCAGGCTGGAGTGTAATGGCACAATCTCAGCTCTCTGCAAACTCTGCCTCCCGGGTTCAAGGGATTCTTCTTCCTCAGCCTCTTGTGTAGCTGGGATTACAGGCATGTGAAACCGTGCCTATCTAACTTTGTATTTTTAGTAGAGATGCAGTTTAACCATGTTGGCCAGACTGGTTTTGAACTCCTATCCTGAGGTGATCCACCTGCCTTGGCCTCCGAAAATGTTGAGAATACAGGCATGAGCTACAGCTCTCAGGCCATAAGTGCACTTTCATTACTTTGTAACTAATAGTATTATTCTTTCATCTCAGAATTGATTTGGGCCATTTATCATCTTTAACTATTGTTTAAGTGTTAGTTATCTTCTTTTTTGAGAAACCACTTCTATCTTGAGACTCTCCCACTCCCCACAGTCAGGGAGTCTGCCACCCTTCTCAGTCATATGCCACAGCCTCCGACTTCTGTTAGTTTTAACGCAGTGTAAGTAGGTCAGTTCAAATCTACCAAGAACTTCTAGCTATTTTCTTCTACTTCCCAGTAGTAATAGTCATGTAGCAATTTTAGTCTATTGAACTAAAACCATGTCACAAGATGTTTTTCCTAAATTTGTTAACTCAGCTATTATAGTTTATTTACTTTATGTTTTTCACTAATTTCAGAACCCAGAAGCTCCAGGAAAAAAACAAAAACAAAAAGCATTAGTGAGGACTTAGAAGATGGGAGCAGAATACAAAGTGTCTTAAGGAGCTTGAGGGACAGCTGAAAAATAGACTTCTGCAGTAATTGTTTGGCACATTTGAGGAAGTAATATGTTGCAATTACATTAGTAGAAATATAATAAAAACTAAGGAAGTAGTCTATGATTAACATCTTATGCAAAGTTTAGTGTCTGAAAAAAATACATGTGTTTATCAATAGCTAATACATTGCTACATTTGAGTTAGGGTAGTTTTTACAAGATAAGGTATAGAAAATCACATCCTCTGTTCTTCTTACTCAAGGCCTCTTAAATGTTTATCAAAGGCTGTGATTTGTTTTAAATTTCAGAGCACATTGTGACTTGCTCAGGTTGCATAGTTGATAAGCTGTAAAGTTTGAATTATAATCACTTTTAATTACCTTTTCCTCTATCTCACTCATATGCCCAAAAGATATCTCACAATGTGGAAATTATACTTAGTGGTCAGACTATTTGTCAGTGAACATGTATCTGGTATTTCAGTTCCTCCACACTAAGACATGATGCCCATGTGGTAACTTTTCAGTGGATTCAAAAGCATCTGACACATAAAAAATACTCAGTTAATATTTGCTGTTAATATGTCATGAGGAATGACTCAACTCAGGTGCTCTGGGCATTTATTTGGTCTGTTATTATTGCCTTGCTCGTAATTTATCATTAATATTCCATTACACAGAAGTTGCAAATGTTTCTTGAGGTTATTCTATAAACAAATTCTACTTTTAAATTAAAAGAACTAGAGAAGCAAGAGCAAACATATTCATGAAACAGGTATCTGAATCTCTGCAATAAGACCCAAACTACAGTAATAAAAATTGACTTCTGCCCTACAGTGGGGGACAGAGGAACTTTTATGGACCACATCCCAAGAAGCAAGTCTTTCTAAGATTATCACCCCATTTTTCAGAGGCAATGAAGAATCTAATAACAATCATTCATCATAGCAATACAGATTTGTTTTAAATATGAAAGGTAAGGCAAAAATGTGCAGGTATGGCGGCTCCCACTTGTAACGCCAGCACTTCGGGAGGTCAACATGAGAGGATTACATGAGCTCAGACTACCTTGGGCAATATGGAAAAACCCTGTATCTACAAAAATACAGCAGGACACTGTGGCCCAGGCCTGTAATCTCAGCACACTGGGAGACCATCATGGGCAGATCACTTGAGGTAAAATATCTGAGGCCAGCCTAGCCAAAATGGTGAAACCTCACCGCTACTAAAACTACAAATAATAGCGGGGCATGGTAGCAGGTGTCTGTAATCCCAGCTACCCAGGAGGTTGAAGCAGGAAAAATCACTTGAAACCAAAGGCAGTGGTTGCAGTGAGCCCAGTTTGCATCATTACACTCAAGCCTGGGCAACAGAATGAGACTCCATCTTAAAAAATAAAAAAGAAAGAAAGTAAGAAAAGAAATACATAATCTGCTTGGTGTGGTGGGCCATGGCTATAACCCCAGCTTCTTGGGAGGTGGAGAGACAAGAATTGCTTGAACCTGGGAGGTGATGATTGCATTTAGCCAAGATCACACCAGTGCACTCCATGTTGAATGTCAGAATGGGACTCAATCTCTAGAAAAAGTAATTAATAATTTAAGCTTTCTCATATTAGAAGCTTATACTCTGAGTAAAATCTTGTTCAGGAAATAGAAAGATAAACAACAGACTGTAAAGAAATATCTGCAAAATACAGATCTAAGAAAGAAGACAGCACTGAAAATACACAAATCTTGAAACTCAACATAAACCATAAGAGAGACTACCCAATTAACAATGTATAAAGCGCTGAACTCACCAATGAAAATACACAGATGGTAAGCGAAGAAAAACATGCTCAAACTCATGTATCTTTAAGGGACTGAAAAGTACACAGATGGCAAGAAAATTACAACAATGAGTTAGCATGGCCCATCTATATTTGTTGGAAATTCTAAACCATATTTTAAAACAAGACAAATGATTTGCTGGAGGAAAAAGAGCTATCTGGCCTACCTTTTCATGACAGACTCAAGATTCAATATAATCTGTGCATCTGTCAGTAGCAGTTGGGATCCAGGCAGAAGGCAGATGAGCTCCACAGTGAAAGTCTTCTAAAAACTTTTTAATAAAGAGTGACTTATTCAGGGTACCCAGGAAGGATGGGCGGAGTTCTCTAGGATGGTAACAGAACCACACTCTTAGCACTCCTCGGGAATGGAGAATAGAGGAGCGAGAAATTCTCAGCACTGGAGAGAGGGAGATGGTGCAGAGCACTTGAAAGATGTCATCACAGGCACTATGACCTCACTTGGCCTGGAGGGGCAGCAGCTAGTCTAGGGCAGCTAGTATGTGGAGGCTGGTGTCCCCACTGGCCAAACCCAATCAGCAGGCAGGGACAAAAAAATCCCTTGATACCACCTAGAGGAAGGTTAGCAGAGTTTAATGTAGAAGTCATAATTTTATAAATCTTTCCAATGAAAGCTTCCCCTTACAAGTACAAAGCATAGTTTTATAATGCTGGCCTAGTATGAATCCCTAAAACACGCAAACCATGCACAGTGGCTTATGCCTGTAATCCCAACAATTTGTGAGGCTGAGGCTAGTAGATAATTCTGATCAAAAGATTGAGACCAGCCTGGCAAACATGGTGAAACCCTGTCTCTATTAAGTATACAAAAATTAGCTGGGTGTGGGGTGCGTTCCTGTAGTCTGCACTCCTTGGGAAGCAGAGGCAGGAGAATTGTTTGAACATGGAGGTGGACATACGGTTTAGGAGATACATGTTTTAATTTCTGTTTTCTTCCAGTTTCTCGTCTTTTAGTTGTAAATAGCCACTCATCTCTTGAACACTTTCATTCAGCATATGTTTGTTATTGTGAAAGAGTGTGCTTTGACAGATGCTGACTCAATCTGAAATTTAAAAAGGAAAACTTACATTTGAATGATGACTTTATAGTGCTGCAAAAGTAAAAGCTGGCAGACTCCTTTAAGCACAGTCACAGGATGCAGTTAAAGTTACCTTCAGTAACTTTTGTGCTTGCTGTCTGAAGATGAAGCTGGAACTTCAGGCACTTAAAACATTTTAAATATGTTTATTTTTGCAAGTTGAACTTATGTGAGAACTTTGTGTGTCTTCTTCAAATATGAGATATCGTATACTAAGCAAAGAAAAGCTCTACACAAAATGTTCCTTTTTTTTTTTTTTGACTGTTACTAATGGGCTTTGGTGTCATTTGTTGAAACTTATGACAAAACCCAAGGTCATATAAATTACTTTCTGGGTTTCCTCTAGAATTTACATAGTTTTACATTTTCAGTTAATGACTCCTTCAAAAAAAAAAAAAAAAAAGCAAGGTGGGGGGAATTGCTGGCAAGATGGCTGAAGAGAAACGGCTCCAGACTGCAGCTCCCAGAGAGAACAATGCAGAAGGTGAGTGATTCCTGCATTCCAGCTGAAGTACACTGCTCTTCTCATTGGGACTGGTTGGAGAATGGGTGCAGCACATGAAGTATGAACTGAAGCAGGGTAGGGCATCACCTCACCCAGGAAGCCCAAGGGATTGGGCTTCACAATAATCTTTAGCCCAACCCTAAGGGAAGCTGTGAGAGACTTAGCCTGAGAAACCAGGAACCCCATTCCCGATATGAGCTTCTCTCATGGTCTTCGCAGCCTAATGCAGACCAGGAGATTCCCTTTGGTGCCTACCCCAGGAGGGTCATGGGGTTCAAGCACAAAACTGGGCAGTTTTGTTTTTTGATTTTTTTGTTTTGTTTGTTTTTGTCTTTTGTTGTTGTTGTTTTGTTTTGTTTTCAAAACAAGTGGTGCCTGGAATGCTAGGGAGACAGAACTTTTCACTCCCCTGATGAAGCCAAGGAGCCAAGTGGTCTGGATTGGTGAGTGCCAATCCCCATGGAGCAAGTAACTAAGGTTCATTGGCTTGAAATTCTCTCTGCCAGCATAGCAGCAGTCTGAGATCAACCTGAAACACTGGAGCTTGGCGGGGGGAGGGGCATTGGCCTTTGCTGAGGCTTGAGTAGTCCGTTTTACCTTCATAGTGTAAATAAAACTGCAGAGAAGTTTGAACTTGTTGGAGCCAACTGCAGCTCAGCAAAGCGGATGTGGCCAGACTGCCAGATTTCTATTCTCTGGGTAGGACATTTTTGAAAAAAAATGTCAGTAGCCCCAGTCAGGGGCTTATAATAAAACTCTCATCTTCCTGGGACAGAGCACCTGGGGGAAGGGGCAGCCATGGATGCAGCTTCAGCAGACTTCAACATCTCTGCCTATTGACTCTGAAGAGAGCAGTGGACCTCCCATCACAGCATTTGCATTCTGCTAATGGTCAGATGCCTTCTCAAGTGGATCCCTGACATCTGAGTATCCTGACTGGGAGACACCTCTCAGTAGGGGCCAAAAAACACTTCATACAAGAGAGCAGTGACTGGAATCTCATGGTGTCCCTTAGGGATGAAGATTCCGAAGAAAAGAACAGGCAGCAATCAATGAGACAGAAAATTAATGAGGATATTAAGGACTTGAACTCAGCTATGGACTAATGGATTGTTAGGAGTAGGGTTTGGGTTTTATGTAACTGCTAGGTTTAGGTTTGGGGTAGGTGTAGGGTTAGTCTTTTAATAAGAGTTTTACGGTCAGTTAGGGTTAGTATTAGATTTAATGTGAGTGTTATGTTCATGTTCAGAAAGCAGGTTGAGGAGCTAGAATTTAGGATTAGGTGTTAGTGTTAGGAGTAGTATTTTAGGGTTAATGTTAGCTTTTGAGGTTTAGAGATGGGGTTTTTTGTTTAGGGTTAGTGTTTCTGTTTAGGATTAGGGTTTTAGGCTCAGGGCTTAAGTTCAGGTTTATGTAATGTTTGGGTTACCCTTGGGTGAGGGTTATGATCAGGGTCAGTGGCAAATTCTAACTGTCAGAGTTAGAATTTAGAATTGGGATTTGATTTGGGGTTTGGTTTTGGTGAATGGTTAGGCATACGGTTGATGTTGGGGTCAAGATTGTGGCTTAGGGTTACTGTTAGTGTTAGGGATTCTGGGTTAGGTTTAGGAGTAGGGGTAGAGTTAAGGTTAATGTCGTGACTACGTTTAGGGCTAGGGAAGGCACTGGGCAGCTGGATACTGTATTAGGTCATCACTCTGGTTGGTAGAAGGGAGCACTGAGCCTTGCACTCAGAACTTTTCTGGGTCTGAGCTCAGGGCCATATTAATGCTCATTGTACAGCCTAGGTTAAAAATGTGTGTGTGTGTGTGTGTTTGTTTATTATTATTATTATTATTATTATTATTATTATACTTTAAGTTCTAGGGTACATGTGCATAACGTGCAGGTTGTTACATATGTATACTTGTGCCATGTTGGTGTGCTGCACCCATCAACTCGTCAGCACCCATCAACTCGTCATTTACATCAGGTATAACTCCCAGTGCAATCCCTCCTCCCCGCCACCCCGTGATAGGCCCTGGTGTGTGATGTTCCTCTTCCCAAGTCCAAGTGATCTCATTGTTCAGATCCCACCTATAAGTGAGAACATGCGATGTTTGGTTTTCTGTTCTTGCGATAGTTTGCTGAGAATGATGGTTTCAAGCTGCATCCATGTGCTTACAAAGGACACACACTCATCATTTTTTATGGCTGCATAGTATTCCATGGTGTATATGTGCCACATTTTCTTAATCCTGTCTCTCACTGATGGGCATTTGGGTTGATTCCAAGTCTTTGCTATTGTGAATAGTGCCGCAATAAACATACGTGTGCATGTGTCTTTATAGCAGCATGATTTATGATCCTTTGGGTATATACCCAGTAATGGGATGGCTGGGTCATATGGTGCATCTAGTTCCAGATCCTTGAGGAATCGCCATACTGTTTTCCATGATGGTTGAACTAGTTTACAATCCCACCAACAGTGTAAAAGTGTTCCTATTTCTCCACATACTCTCCAGCACCTATTGTTTCCTGACTTTTTAATGATTGCCATTCTTACTGGTGTGAGATGGTATCTCATTGTGGTTTTGATTTGCATTTCTCTGATGGCCAGTAGTGATGTGCATTTTTTCATGTGTCTGTTCACATTCTTTGCTCACTTTTTGATGGGGTTGTTTGTTTTTTTCTTGTATATTTGTTTGAGTTCTTTGTAGATTCTGGATATTAGCCCTTTGTTAGATGGGCGGATTGCAAAATTTTTCTCCCATTCTGTAGGTTGCCTGTTCACTCTGATGGTAGTTTCTTTTGCTGTGCAGAAGCTCTTTTGTTTAATTAGATCCCATTTGTCAATTTTGGCTTTTGTTGCCATTGCTTTTGGTGTTTTAGATGTAAAGTCCTTGCCCATGCCTATGTCCTGAATGGTACTACCTAGGTTTTCTTCTAGGGTTTTTATGGTATTAGGTCTAACATTTAAGTCTCTAATCCATCTTGAATTAATCTTCGTATAAGGGGTAAGGAAAGGATCCAAGTTCAACTTGCTACTTATGGCTAGCCAATTTTCCCAGCACCATTTATTAAAATAGGGAATTGTTTCCCCACTTCTCATTTCTCTCAGGTTTGTCAAAGATCGGATGGCTGTAGATGTGTCATATTATTTCTGAGGACTCTGTTCTGTTCCATTGTTCTATATCTCTGTTTTGGTACCAGTACCATGCTGTTTCGGTTACTGTAACCCCTTGTAGTATAGTTTGAAGTCAGATAGCATGATGCCTCCAGCTTTGTTCTTTTGACTTAGGATTGTCTTGGCAATGTGGGCTCTTTTGTGGTTCCATATGAACTTTAAAGCAGTTTTTTTCCAATTCTGTGAAGAAACTCATTGGTAGCCTGATGGGGATAACACTGAATCTATAAATAACCTTGGATAGTATGGCCATTTTCACGATATTGAAAAGCTAGCAGAAGGCAAGAAATAACTAAGATCAGAGCAGAACTGAAGGAGATAGAGACACAAAAAACCCTCCAAAAAATCAATGAATCCAGGAGTTGGTTTTTTGAAAAGATCAACAAAATTGACAGACTGCTAGCAAGACTAATAAAGAAGAAAAGAGAGAAGAATCAAATAGATGCAATAAAAAATGATACAGGGAATATCACCACCGACCCCACAGAAATACAAACTACTGTCAGAGAATACGATAAACACCTCTACGCAAATAAAGTAGAAAATCTAGAAGAAATGGATAATTTCCTGGACAATTACACTCTTCCAAGACTAAACCAGGAAGAAGTTGAATCCCTGAATAGATCAATAGCAGGCTCTGAAATTGAGGCAATAATTAATAGCCTACCCACCAAAAAAAAAGTCCAGGTCCAGATGGATTCACAGCTGATTCTACCAGAGGTACAAGGAGGAGATGGTACCACTCCTTCTGAAACTATTCCAATCAATAGAAAAGAGGGAATCCTCCCTAACTCATTTTATGAAGCCAACATCATCCTGATACCAAAGCCTGGCAGAGACACAACAAAAAAGAGAATTATAGACCAATATCCCTGATGAACATCGATGCAAAAATCCTCAATAAAATACTGGCAAACCGGATTCAGCAGCACATCAAAAAGCTTATCCACCATGATCAAGTGGGCTTCATCCCTGGGATGCAAGGCTGGTTCAACATTCACTAATCAATAAATGTAATCCAGCATATAAAAAGAACCAAAGACAAGAAACACATGATTATTTCAGTAGATGCAGAAAAGGCCTTTGACAAAATTCAACAGCGCTTCATGCTAAAAACGCTCAGTAAATTCGGTATTGATGGAACTTACCTCAAAATAATAAGAGCTATTTATAACAAACCCACAGCCAATATCATACTGAATGGACAAAAACTGGAAAAATTCTCTTTGAAAACTGGCACAAGACAGGGATGCCCTCTCTCACCATCCTATTCAACATAGTGTTGGAAGTTCTGGCTAGGGCAATCACCAAGAGAAAGAAATCAAGGGTATTCACTTAGGAAAAGAAGAAGTCAGATTTTCCCTGTTTGCAGATGACATGATTGTATATTTAGAAAACCCCATTGTCTCAGCCCAAAATCTCCTTAAGCTGATAAGCAACTTCAGCAAAATCTCCAGATACAAAATTAATGTGCAAAAATCACAAGCATTCTTATACACCGGCCACAGATTTTCTAAATGTCAATCCAGAGCTGACCAAATTCACAGTAGTTTGTTTTTGAGGATGACAGGTATTCCGAGGTAGTATCTGGAAGGCCCAAAGGAAAGGAAGGTGGTAACATCTTATACCACAGACACATTTTGATAACCTTAGAAATAAAAGGAGAAACAATTCAATGCTGTTGGCCAAGCACTCTGTATACCAGCCACAAGTGGAGACTGAGTTGGCACATTCTCCCTCATGAGCAAGAGAAAGGAACCTGCAGACTCTAATTCCAGTCTTTGGTGTTGGGGTTGTGTGAGATCTGGAACGACAGCAGAATTTAATCAGCAGAATTTCAAATTGTTTGGCCTATTAAATCCTGGAAAGGCTGTTGAGATTGATGATTGTGGCAGTTTCTTTCTGGCAGAGGGAGGCTGACGCCTGTGAGTGGTGAGTCTGGTTCATGTGGCCTGGGATGACTGGGCTAAATATTGTGTCCACGTCTGTACTTTACAGTCTTTGCTGTAGCACATATAGGCTGTGCTCCTCCCTCCAGGCCTGTGTCCATTAGGGTCCCCCAGAAACAGGTTCCCAGGGGATGAGGCTCTCCTTTGGGAGCTGAGACCAGGTTGGCTCCAGGCAAGTGTCCAGTGAAGACTGAATTATAGGGGACCAAAGAGCCGGGGGAGGGCAGTCCCCCAAATCACATGCTCTTCTTGCTGAAACAGCTCAATTGTGAGAAAATTCACACTACAAATATCGGCTTACTTTTCTATTTACTGCTGGAGCTGAGACCAGGCAGAGGCTGCTGCAGCCACAGTGTCCCCTGGTGTTTGCCTATCCTCTCCAAATGGCTGTCCTGACCCTTCCTCTTGCTCCACCAACTCTTATGCCTCCTGCCTATTTTAATCTCATGGAAATGCAAGTCAAAGCCACAGTAAGATAGCACTTCATAACCATTATAATTGCAGAAAACAAACACACACAAAAAGCTACTAATAGTTGAAATGGAAATGGAAAAATCTGAAAATAAAATGCTGCAACTGCTGTGGAAAATAGTTTGGTGGTTCTGCAAAAGCTAAATATAAAATTACCATAGAATCCACAAAATTCCACTCCAAGCTATATACACAAAAAATGTAAAACAGGTATTCAAACAAAAACTTGTATACATATGTTCATAGCATCATTCACAATAATTAAAATGTGGAAAGAATACAAACAAATGTCGACCAACAAAAAATAACAAGCAAAATGTAGCATGTCTGTAGAGTGGCATAATATGCAGCTGTGAAAAGCATTACAACATTATGCTACAACGTGGAGAAACTTCAAACCTGTTTTGGTTCAAAAAGCTACTGTATGATTTTATTCACATAAATATTTAGAATAAGTAAATCCATAGAGGCAAAAAGCAGATTCTGGTTGCTAGGTGTCAGAAAGAGGACAGATTGGGTAGCTACTCCTTAATAGGTAGGGTATTTCTTTTTGGGATAGTTAAAATAATTGGAACTAAGAGGTGGTAGTTGCACACAATTGTGTATGTACTAAAGATCACTAAAGAATTCATAAAGAGGCAGTTAATTGTATGTTATGTAAAGGAATTTTACCTCACTACAAAGAAAAAAAATTCTCCCTCAGAATTGTCACAACAATGTGAGCTCTCTTTTCACAGAGTACTCATAGCATGGGGTTCTGGTCCCTCCACAGTTCAGAACTACCTGTGGCCAGGCCAGCCACATACTAGGCACGTACTCCAGCCACACTATCCACCAGCTTCTCAACCTGTTACCAGTGGGAGGTATCTGAGTTACTGGCATCAAATCTATGGTCTGCAGTAACCTCTACAGAAGAAAGACTTTGACAGGAATAAAGTAGCAAAAGAGACTGAGAGAAGTTTCACAGCAAACATGGATATTATTTTAAAAGTTTTAGAGTAAGAAAAAATAGAGAGTGCACTTGGAAGAGACCCAGATGGATGATTTGAATATATAGCATGTATATGACTTGCAAATATTTTATCCCATGTTGTTGGTTTTCTTTCCACTATACTGACAGTGTCCTTTGAAGCAAGAAAGTGTTCAGTTTTGATGAAGTTCAGTTGATCTACTTTTTCTTTTGTTTTGTGTTCATTCAGCTATATAGCCAAGAAATCGTTTACAAATCCATGGACAATGAGCACATGAAAAGATGTTCAAAATCACTAGCAGCTTAATATATGGATATCCAAACCACAATGAGATTACCACTTTATCCCCATTGGAATATATGTTTTTTTTAAAGGAAAGTTTGAGCGTATGTGGATAAATTGGAACCCTTGTACATTTCTGGTGAGATTGTGAAATGGTGGTGATAGTTGCACAATGTGAGCATAGTTAATGCTACTGAAATATACACTCAAAAATGTTTGAAATGGTAAATTTGTTTATGTATATTTTTCCACATACAACAAAAGGTTCCTCAGAAATCATCCTAAATAGTTCCATGTGTGATGAAAGAAGATGCTCCTCTCCTGTCATGAGTAGAAGGCTATTTAGTTATTCATGCTGGGTATACACATTCTTGCCTCTTCCTCATGACCAGCATGATCTCCTCAAGCAGAATGAGTCCCTTCTCACCTGGCCCATTTGTGCTTCTTTCTACTGTTGCATTCTCCTATTCAGCTCACTACAAACCACTGTATATTGCAGGTTTGTTTACCGTAGACATTTCTTCTCTATACTGTAATAGAAATGAAACCATACAATATATAATTGCTTCAGACTGGCTTATATCACTTAGTTTTACGTATGCTTGATGCATCTATGGCTTTGCATGACTTCAGAAATCACTCATTTTATTTTGATGAATAGTATTTCATTTTATGAATTTACCTGTTTAGTTAATATTGAAGGGCATCCTGATTCCTTAAAGTATTTGGCCAGTGTCAGGAGAGCAGTTATACATAAATGTATGTGTTTTTCATCTTTTGCAAAACATTCCACTGCATCAGAATCAAATTTGAAGACAAAGATTCATTTAATAATGGTTTACTAACTGTTGTTTATTTTTGCATTTAGACATCAGAGGTAAACTTCTGATAATTTCAGCAGTACACATTTTAAATAATAAAAGCCAGAAAGAATGACAATGAAATTGATTCCATGAATTTATAATGACTTGCTATTTGGTTTTTACTTACTACTGTTACTGTATATTCTGTCTTGAGAATACCAAAATAGTAATGCATTGTGGCAAGCACTGTAAAATAACTGCGTAATAAACAATTGATTTTTTTTTTTTTTTTTTTTGAGAAAAAGTCTCACTCTGTTCCCATGGCTGGAGTGCAACAGCATGATCTCAGCTCTGGTAACCTCAGCTCTCAGCTTCATGCAGTTCTCCTGTCTCAGCCTCCTTAGTATCTGGGATTACAGGAGCCTGCCTCCACTCCTGGCTAACTTTTTGTATTTTATGAGAGAGCTTGTTTCACCATGTTGACCAGGATGGTCTCAAACACCTGACCTAAGGACATGCTCCTGGCTCAGCATCCCAAAGTACTGGGATTACAGGTTTGACACCATGCCTGGCCAAGCCAATTCTTTTATCTCTTTATGCAGAGAAGTAGAGCTTGAAAACCACCTTTCCTAACTTGTCAGTGCCTCAAGATTGTTAGGATAAAAATAGAACTTCCAACCAAAGGATAATTGTTGGCATCCAGAATTTTAAGAAAAGCTAAGAAATAAAACATCCAGCTTCTGGTTCTTTCCTGGAAAGCATGCCCAATGCCTGGGGAATCCTCGGACCCTGAAGGAAGGGTAGAGCTGCGGTAGGTGGGGATGATCTTTGGAGCCACTGCCACTCTGGCAGCCACCGTTGCTCTTCAGGAAACGGCTTGGAGCCTCAGCCTTCAGCAGAAGTAACAAAGGCTCAGAGATCAGTATTTTGTGTACCAGGTTTTCCACCTCTTTATTTTTGGCGAGGTATCTATTCGTCATCTTATTTCTTTGTGTATTTTGCATAGAAGTCACTTTTCAGATGTGTTCCTAAATTTTTCTCAGCCTGTGGCTTTTTTTTGGTTCTCTTAACCAGATCTTTTTTTTTTTTTTTTTTTTTTTTTTTTAGCTTTTTTTAAGATGGAGTCTCACCCTGTCGCCCAGGCTGGGGTGCAAAGGCATATTTTTGGCCCACTGAAACTTCTGTCTCCTGGGTTCAAGGGATCCTTCTACTTTAGCTTCTTGAGTAGCTTGGATTGCATGTGCGTGCCAATAAGCCTATCTTTTTTTTTTTTTTGTATTTTTAATAGACAGTGTGGGAGTCAGTTACTATGGGATTAAATGAATGGGGATGAATGCAGAAATGAAGACAAAGACAAAAAAGATCTGCTTTAAAAGAGGCAGGTGAGGGGGCTCATTGCTTCTAGTAAGCAAAGGCCCTGAGCTTCTACAGGCCTTCGTATTTATTAGGCAGAATCAACAGGGAGATGTAACTGTTGGTCAGCTGCTTGTTTTATCATAGGCTTACGTAATTGCTTTCTTTATACTACAGGCTTTAGATGTTCCTATATCTAACCACAAGAAATACTGTTCTGGGGGCATGACTGCACTCAGCATTCCAACTGGCACCAGACGTGGTGTGTCAGTTTCCAAACATCCTGCTTTCATGAGATCAGTTTGCTGTCTGCTCATAGACCCTCCAGTCATTACTGAGTTGGTCATGACCCTCCTTATTTTGTCTTCCAACATCTCCTCCTTTTTGTGTTTTCATTAATAGAGTAAAGGTAATTGCAGGCTGTGCAGTTCTCAATTGCTGTTTGGTGATCCAACTGATTTTACAGACAGTGAACATAAAACAGAGACATAACTGCATCACTCTGATAATCACAAAGAAAAGACATTGAGGAGATACTCAAAGCAGGTCCAAAGGTTAAGGATCTCTAAACCTTACTGGAATTCTGCCCAAGTTTTCTAAGAGGACTGAAATATTTGAGTATGCTTATTCAAGTTAAGGATTTTACTTTGTAAATCATTAATATCAAAAGTAACATTGGATGTGAAAGTCGCCGGCAAATGGGCCTTTACAAGGTTCTATGGATATTCACTTTGGTTTTATTCCAAATTGTTTACACAAGTGTGAGTATGGTTAAAGTCACAATGCAATTGCTGCTGCAACTACAAGCTTTGTTCTTGTTTTCCTAGACACAGAACTGTAGTCTTTAACATTACTACTTCCGTGTGTATCTCGATGTGAATTTTATTTTTAAGTATCTATGCATGGTGGCTCTACACATCCAGTTTTCCACATATTGAGCTGTTTGAATGGAGCTATGCATTGCTATTAAGGACATCACAACAGAGGTTATTAATGTACCTAAGGAGGCTTTCACAAAAATTGTCATGCCTAAGGCCCTACAAGCACAATGAGTAAGCTGAGTAAGAAAAAGGTTTACAAATTGTAAACCAGAGGTGGTCACCCAAGGCTCAGACAGATTTTCAGGAATCCATAGTCGAGGACTGTGCCTAGAATTACTAGGGTGTATATGCTCAGTGTTTGTACTGTGTTATGATTAAGGGAATGATACAGTTGACAGGAATCACAAGTCCATTGGACATCGTTTACCTGGAGTTGGTCCTCTTTTGCTGCTAGAGAAACATAAGTTTTAAAAACACAGATTGTAAATTAGGCAGTAATATTTTGTACAAAGGTAACATTAAAACTGTGTTGAGCAAAATTACTATAATTAAACAGTGTTCTGACACAAATGTTGCCATTCATATAGGGGAGTTCTGCCTTCCCTATCCAATCCTGAATTGGACGTCTCTTTTCTTGATAATGCCACTGAGGCAAAGGTGGGCTAAAACCTGTTCCATGCAAGCAAGCTGTGCTGCAGATGGAGATTAATTCCCAATGAGATGTAGTGAAGAGATGATAAAGTTTCAACACCACTATCAGCGAAGTTTATGCCATGAGGTCAGATTCTCATCTCACCATCTAAATGACCAAAGGGACCCAGCCAATAATGTCTCCCATTAGCATGAACTGTTGCCCTAGCTAGGGGCTAAGACACACTGGGTCCAAGGAGGGGGGTAAGAATTATCAAAGGCAGCCCTTTCTATATATAATCAATACAATTTGGGTGATGGGGCTGGGATTAATTAGTAGCTACAACAGTAATGTTGATAGAGCTAAGATCTAATAGGTACATAATTTTTCCATGGTAACTCAACTGTGCTCGGGATTAATTTGCAAGGCCACTGCAGTTGAGTGATGTACCCTGGGTGACGCATAAAGGAAGTCCCTCCAATGGAGCAGCATAATAATCATTGTTCTGAGAGTCTAATTGCTCAGTGTCAGAGGGTGTAGGGGTCCTGGCGCCCATGCTCCATGATCATGATAGATCTCACGGGGAGTGTCACTCCTAATTGCAGGCCATGATACTGGGGGATTGGGAATATATGCCCAATATGTTTTTGTCTCACACAGGGAAAACATACTGCACAGGATGTTACATGTATCATGGCCATAAGCATGAATGCAGGGATTTTTACCTGACCCTGGTGCTCCATCGGTTTCAGCTGACTAATGGCTTGTAATGGAGGAGCCGGATCCACAGCTGGGATCCATGGCTCTCTCCAGTCTTCTTTCCATGGTCACAAACACCTTGGGGGAACCACACAGTTTATCCATCTCCTGTAAAATCATGCCCATGTCCTTACATCAGTATATCTACTGAGACTTTCCATCGTCCTTTTTAGGGGGATTTTCATAATACATTTGGATATACTTCCCTTTGTCCCTCTAATATTTACTAATGTCATTTTGCTGCAGTCTTACTATCTGTGCCAGAAGTGAAAAAATTTAAAGAAAATAAGTAAATTTAAAATATTAAAGTAAAAGTAAATGTAATTTTGTTTGAGGTGGTAACTGGTCTCCTATTTTGCCTTTCTGTTTTTCCAGCACACGTTGTAGTGTTTGATTTGCCCACTCTATAATTCCTTGTCTTTGAAAGTTGTAAGAAATTCTTGTTTTATGAGTGATTGACCACAGCTGTAAAAAGGTTTAAAAAACATGACTAACATAAGTCAGTTTCTAATTGTTTAGGAACCCCCATATGAGCTATGATGACAGATAATGCTATTGTACATGACCAGCTGTCTGACTTGGTTTACATGTAGCATGCAGCTTATGAGAATAAGTGTCTATAGTCACATTATAGTCACATGAACAAAGGAGAGCTTGCCAATGGCAGCTTTATGAATAACATCCATCTGTCAGATTTCATTTGAAGCTAAACCTCCTGGGTTACAGGCTCCTATGGGTATGATTCCAGTGACATGCTGGCAAGTAGGACAGACTTGTACAGGCTGGAGCCTGGCTGGGGAGCAAATGAAACATTTGAGTAAAAGCAGAGGGGTTTTGATGCAGTAATGCATGAGAGGCTTGAGCTTGTTGAAACGCAGAACCAATCAATTTGTCTGCTCTATTATTACCTATAAATAGTGATATAGGGAGTTTTGTGGGAGAGCAAATATGAGAAATATAAAAACGAGCAGCATAAGAGCAAAGAGCTTGTTGAAGTCTTAGAAACAAGTTAAACAGCTCTGGTTCTAGGGGACTTTTAACAGTAGCAGTGCCACTTTACATTTACAACACAGGCTGAATTTACAACACAGGCTGAATCATAGACAGTGTTTTAGGGAGATGAAGCAGTGAGCTATAAAACCTGAATAACTGTCATTATTTCTGAGTGTTGAAACTAGGGGTTTTAATTGTTTGAGCATGCCTAGGAACATGAGTACCTGTACGACCTTTGGAAAAGCCATCAGTAAAATAGGTCTGGCTGCCTGAAGTGGACTTGTGATCACAGTAATCATAGGGAAGATGAAAGTCTGAACTTTTAATATGGCAAAATATTGTCTGATAGATAATGTTTATCTATTATTCCTACAAAATCTTCAGGAGCAATTTGCCGTGCAGTCAACATTTCCCAGGTTGCAGCCTGTTATTGGGAATCCAATTTTTTCCTCATATTTTTAGACTGGCACTAAAAGGGGAAGAATATTTTGTCTGCATCATCTCTCTTAAGCTTTTTTAATCTATGCATACCCATTGTTATAAGGTGAGTAATTAAAGAGAGATAAACTTGCAGAGATTTTACTCTCTGACTGAATTTATTTAAAAAGCCGTTCTACTACAATTACAGATTTTTCTGTGAACTGGCCTAAAAGTCCTGTCAGAGAATGGGGATTAGAAAGAACAAAGAGAACCAAAGGCTTTTGTGGCTGTAGCCAGGAGGTATGTGTTTGCTGAAGCATCTGCTCTACAAGCTGTAACTCAGCTTCTGTCTCCTTAATACGTTGCTGAGGAGAATCTAATGAAGAATCTCCATGGAGGGTCTGAGTGTTTGAGTTGATAACTAGCAATACCTAGCACTGGGCACAACCAATTTATATCGCCTAATAGCTGTTCAACATCATTCAAGATTTGCAATGTCTCCCTACGGAGGACTACTTTCTGAGGTCGAACATTTATTTCAATAGTAATAGTAACTAAGTATTAGTGAGGGGAGGTTATTTCTACCTTTTCTTGAGCTATTTTGAGATTTCCCTCTGTTTTGCTTCTCTGAACAACTGGTGTAATAACTTTTCCAATGGAGGAGCCAAAAGAATATCCATATAATGAATGATGTAGGTGGTAGGTAATACATTCTGAGTCTCCTTTAAGGGCTGTCCTACAAAATGCTGTCATAGCGTAGACTGGGTGAGCATGCTTTGGGGTAAAACTTTCCAGTGGTAATGACAGTATATATACACACATATATACACACATACATATATGTGTGTATATATATACACCTATGCAGACATACATATGTGTGTGTATATATATATATAATCTGTTTGTATGTTTGTATATATACATGTATATATGCAAGCTC
This sequence comes from Trachypithecus francoisi, assembly GCF_009764315.1. Classification (NCBI taxonomy): domain Eukaryota; kingdom Metazoa; phylum Chordata; class Mammalia; order Primates; family Cercopithecidae; genus Trachypithecus; species Trachypithecus francoisi. The sequence continues at coordinate 277,325 of NW_022680488.1, read as the reverse complement.
TGAGTGTTATCTAAAACAACAAAAGACTGTTAAGTCTTGCTGTATTGGAAAAACTACAATATTATCTGGACATATGACCTGCTTAGCACCTTTTCTTTTTTTTTCTTCTTCTTCTTATTAGGGTACCTAAAAGATAAACTTCTTTCTTAAGATTTACTCACTCTCAGCTGAATCAGAAAATGTAAGTTGTGTTTTACACAAGCCTCTCTTAGTCTTTCTGAGAGATTTTCATAAGATTTAAATGTGTTATGTATAGCTTAGAGTAATTAAGGATCTAGCCTTGTTTATATGCATTTCAATACACATATGAGGTTTTTTTCCCCCCACCTCTCTACGAAGTGACTGGGATTACAACTAAGGTTTCGAAGAGCAATATCTTTCTTCCTGTTGGGAATAAAGATTCTGCCATCTGTTTCACTTACTTTTGTCTTTCACCTCCCTTTTTCCAGATTTTTTCCCTTAATACTTTTAGACTGGCTCTAGTAAGTACATTATTCTTCTTAAAATCTTTCTGTTGCCTGAAAAGTGGCCTAATTTTCTGACAGCACAGAATTGGGTTTAAGAGTAATGTAGCATCTTTTCCACAAAATGAAGCAACTCTATTATATTTTGGAATGCCTCTATGTATCTAGCAGAGTAATGAGAGAACTTGATTAGATGTACCTTTATTTTTTAAAAACCATGCAATAAAAAGGAAACCTGAAATTTCATAGTTCCACATTTATTTGGAATTTTCTGCAGGGTCTACAGTGAAGGTAGGGGTTTGTTGGGTGGCATAGGGAGAGAAACTGATGATAGGGCTATTGGAAATCCTGTAAAAGAAGGGCAGGTAGGGCATTTAGAAGTTGCATTTAAGGGCTACCCAGGGGTTTGTCTCTCTGATTTTGGGAAATTATCTTGTATAGGCTTGCAAGACATGACAGCTAAAAGTCAAGAATCAAATTTACAATGCTTACAAAGGTATGGCTTATCCCCCAAGGTAAAGAAAGCTTGTACATAAGAAATGCACACTAATGGCTCTTTCATCAGAAGAAAAATTCTAATAATTAGATGCTAGTATTAAAATAAACTTTAATCTTAGAAGACCAGGTGTTTATGTCTCAGAGATGGTGTAATTTCCATGCCTTTGTGCAGTATAATATGAGCCTTTTTTTTTTTTTCCAGTCTTGAGGGCAAAGACATTCCAGTGTTTCAGAATGCACTGGAGAAAAGTGCAGACTGAAGATAGTTCATTATCTGATGAAAAATAAGAAAGATAAAATGTCCCTTATTTATTTTTATTTTTTGTCAAATTGACTCTGGGTGAGGAAAAAGATACAAAGTGTCTTCCTCGTTATTTCTTACCTCCCAACTTCTTTGTGTCAGGTTACCAACCTAGGTGCCCCTTAGGAATGCCAGCATAAGCTTCACCTATGTTTTCAAGGCAGCAATCTGGCAGCAGTTGTCCTGCTTACCTGTGTAAAACCCTAGCTCTCCACTGGTGATTCCTAGTTTATCTCCTAAACCCTTTCAACCCAAAAAACTTCCAGGTACGGCCGGGCGCGGTGGCTCAAGCCTGTAATCCCAGCACTTTGGGAGGCCGAGACGGGCGGATCACGAGGTCAGGAGATTGAGACCATCCTGGCTAACACGGTGAAACCCCGTCTCCACGAAAAACTAGCTGGGCGAGGTGGCGGGCGCCTGTGGTCCCAGCTACTCGGGAGGCTGAGGCAGGAGAATGGCGTAAACCCGGGAGGCGGAGCTTGCAGTGAGCTGAGATCCGGCCACTGCACTCCAGACGGGCGACAGAGCAAGACTCCGTCTCAAAAAAAAAAAAAAAAAAAAAAAAAACTTCCAGGTACCTAGGAAGCCTGAGAGAGATAATGCAGTAGTTAGATTAAAGCAAGAGTCTTTTAATAGAGTTTGAGTGTTTATATTATCCCTGTCTTCCCTTACTATGGTCCTAGTAAAGCATCGACATCCATGCAAATAAGACAGATTGACTTTCAAACATAATATTGTCTTCTTGTTTAGATATCAATGTAGCTGGCTGCAAAACCGGTGCCTGAAAAAATAAAAAAGATAAAATGCCTTTCCTTCTTTTATAAAAACATCAGCCTGAGGTTAGAATTTGTCTCTCAAGGGCAGCTTCTCTTTCGCTGTTGAAAACGGAGATTTTCTGCTTACAGATGGGACATAAGGGTCTTGTAATTATTAGTAAGACATGGGAGGAAGAGAAAATTGGAAACTACACGTTTTAGGCAAAGGGCTGACAAGGTCCTACACAGAGAAAAAAATCCCATCTTACTAGGTGGCGCTGTATAATCTGAAATATTAGATGAAACCTCTGAATCCAAACACGTTCTCTCAAAAGTTAGAAAAGGAGGGTTAGAGCTTGATAAATATTCCCTACAGTATGCCTCTTAGATTAATAGGACAGTGAAGAAGGAGGAAAAAAAAAAAAAACATGCAGAAGAAGTATTCACTCTGGGTAAGATAAATATTTTTACAGTGTTATTAAGGTCTACCATTAGTTGCCAAAAAGGTTTTTACTAGGTTAAAATTTAGACTAAAATCTTGAATTTCATTTGTTTCTAAGACACTACAAAAACAGCAATATTCGACTAATATTCCTGATTACTAAATCACCAACTGAATTCACCCAATAAGTTTATATCTCCGGGTTGCAACACTGCATACAAAGAAGAAATAAGAGACTTGATTGCCATAACCAAAGAATCAAGAAAATTAAATAGAAAATTCTGGAATTCCTGATGCCAACACCCTGATGGACTGTCATTGACTGGCCTTAGTTCAGAAGGCTTTAGATAACACTGAGGTGTAGCCTTGGCCAGAAACTTTTCAATTGCCTCAAGACTGCTTCTAAGTCTCTCGGCATGGATAAGCTGCTTTGTGAAGAAAAATGATTTGGAACAGAGGCAACATTTTCATCAACTGAGGATGTTGGGGGGTTGTCAAAGTTCTCTCTGTTCAGTCTGTCACCTGAATTTTATAAGGCTGGAAGCCATCCTCTTGATTTGAACTGGCTGACATTGGCTCAGTGTTATTTGCTCTTGAGTACAAAAATAAGAGAAAACTTAGGACAAAATTCTCAGAAATAAAAGTAAAGCGAAGAATTTGAAGAAGTGCCTCTATACTCCTACTCACTTTTCTAATGTATTGCTTTCTCAGACCATATACCAAATATATATAAATTGAAAATGGGGCTTTGATCTCTTTTCCACTCTTTTTTTTTGGATTGGTTTTCTTCTTTGCCTGGCCATGTGAAACACGCTATTTGTCTCTGAATCTCTCTTTTGCCTGTGGCACTTCCTACTGTTCAGCAGTACTTAAGATTTGGTTTAGGAATGACATAACGTTGCCATGCAAAATCAAAATTTGGGCAACATTTTGGAAAGCCTCTCTATATTCCTCCACATTATCAGAATACTTTTTAAGGTCCCAATATATTTGTTTAAATATTTGTTTTTGTAAAAAGAGAACGAAGAATTTAGAGGCACCATGTTTTTTGGGCATTTTCTTTACAGGTGGCCGTTGAATGGAGGGTTGTTTGGGAGAATTGAAGAAGCTGAGGATGATAAAGTGACTAGAGAAGTCTCTGGGGGACACAAGAAAAGTTGGAAATTCTGGAATTTTCTTCTGAGGGTTTCCCAGGGGTTTGGTTCTCTGACTTTTGAAAGTTGTTCACTATAGACAAGTATGATGTGCTAAGAAGGCATAGTCAACATTACAATGCTTACAAATATCTGGGTTGTTTGCAGGACAAAGAAAGATGGCACATATGGTACCTGAGACAATTTGCCTTCTCACTTGCACAAAATATGTGGATGTTGGATAGTATTGAGAGAGAAATGTTAGGTAGATAGGATGGATTCTTGCTAAAACTGCTTTAAGCAAAGAAACAGACTGAAATACCAGGCTACATGCAGATTAAAAAATACCTGCATGAACCTGTAGTACACTCATATAAAGGAACAAAGTCTATCGAAGAAATGTTTTTGTATATATATATTTTTTTGGCCTAAAACTTGCCTACAGATAATCTGACAAATGACGAAGAAGATTCTGCATAAAAACCCTTCTGTTTCAGAAAATAGTTTCTCTTACTTTTACCCAGTGGGCTTCAGTGTGTTCTGATGAACACTTTTGCAGTCATGTGGCTGCATATACATATATATATGCAATTTATATATATATATATATGTATATATCATTCTGCTACTGAGAGGTATCATCAGATTTTTTTTTGTTCACTGTAGTAAAGTCAGATTGAAAGCTTAACAAGGAAAAAATGGCTGTTCACAGCACAGATAGGAGACAGAATGAGTTTCTCACTATGAGGCAGGTTCTGCTGTTTATATGAATTAAGAAAAAGAGTGTGCTTACTAATCTTGAAAAAGTACTAGTTCATGTGGCTCAGAACCTTGACCCAGGACTGAAAGGTAGCTTAAGTAAAAATTTATCGTGGCTGAACTCACAGTGGAAAACATATCCAGAAGAAAGAGATGAAGATAAAGAAGAGGAAGAGGAGGAGGAAGAAGAGGAAGAGAAGGAGAAGAAGAAGAAGAAGAAGAAGAAGAAGAAGAAGAAGAAGAAGAAGAAGAAGAAGAAGAAGAAGAGAGAAGAAGAAGAGGAGGAGAAGAAGAGGAGGAGAAGAAGAGGAGGAGAAGAAGAGGAGGAGAAGGAGAAGAAGAAAAAGAAGAAGAAGAGGAAGAAGAAGGAGGAGGAGGGGGAAGTGGAGGAGGAGGAGAAGGTAGAGGAGAAGGAGGAGAAGGAGAAAAAAAAACACTCATTGGAGCACACTGAAGCCCCTTGTGTGAAAGGAATAGAGACCATTTTCTAGAAGAATGTGCGTTATTTAAAGAAAAAAATATTTTCATGCAGAATCTTCTTTTATTAGAGTATCTGTTGACATATTTTTGGCAACAAAAAATACAAAAGAGTTTACTTGTTAGGCTTTCTTACTGTATTGAGTGACTGCAGGTTTGTGCAGTTTTGAAAAAATCTGCCTCCAGCCTGATATTTTGGTCTGTTTCTTTGTTTAAAGTAGTTTTATCAAGAATCCATCCTATCTACCTAATTTTTCTCTCTCAACACTATCCAACATCTAGATATTTTCTGCAAGTGGAAGGAAAATGTCTGAGATACTTTCTTTGTTTTGCAGACAACCTAGATATTTGTAAGCATTGTGATGTTGACCATGCTCTCTGAGCATATCAGACTTGTCTCTATAGTGAACAGTTCTCAAAAGTCAGAGAAACAAACCCCAAGAAATCCTCAGAAAACACTTCCAGATGTTCCAGCTTTTCTTGTATCCCCTATCCAGAGACTCCTCTGTCACTTTATTATCCTCAGCTTCTTCAGTTCTCCCAACCAACCCTCCATTAAACTGCTACCTCCTAAAGAAAATGCCCCAAAAAACATGGTGCCTCTAAATTCCTAGTTCTCTTTTTATTACAAGACTTTAAATAGATAGATTGGGACCTAGAATAGTATTCTGATAACCTGGATGAATACAGACAGGCTTTCCAAAATGTTACCCAAATTTTGGTTTTGCATGGCAACATGCTATGTCATTCCCAAACCAAATCTTAAGTACTGCTGAGCAAGAGGAAGCTCCACAGGCAACAGAGAGATTCAGAGACAATTAACATGTTTTATACAGCCAGGCAAAGAAGAAAATCAGTTCAAAAAAAAGATGAATGGAAAAGACATAGAAGCCCCATTTCTAATAAGAAGGGAGACATTGCCCCTTAAAAACCTTAACTAAAGGCCTACTGATTTTATGGATGAGTGCACACAAAAAGACTTTCTGATGTGCATAGTAAAAAGCCTTCAAGAAACTGGATTCAAATCTCACAATTAATTTAAGCTGGCCATATTGAAATAAAAACCAAATCATAATATTTCAGACTCCAAGAAAAGGCTGAGACAGGACTGTGGATTTTGTGAAAGAACCAAAGTTTAAGAAGGAAATTAAAATAGCTCTCTTCAGTGGAAATCCAAATTTGTTGCCCAGTGTGACGCTGGTGTTTGCAGTCCTTATGTACTGGGAAATGGAAGAACATGATGATTGATCTTGGAAAAAGTCTTAGTCAACTTGGCTTTGGACTTTCGTTTGGGACCAAGCAAGTGCTGATGTGAAAGCCTGGCCCATGACCTTGACCCAGGACTAACAAGTGCTGATGTGAAAACTTGGCCCACCACCTTGATGCATGAGAGGCTGACATGATGATTTATACCAGTTTAGGTTATATTCTAAAGTGTATTCAGAAAAGTGCTCAGTAAAACTTATTGTCCCCCAACCTGTACTTCCCTCACCTGTAAAAAGTGACTGTTTTTTTGGAAGTCCATGCTTATACAGAAGGCGAGCGTGTTTCAATGTTGTTCTTGTTTTTCAGTCAGTTTCTTTGTGAGCATATCTTAGTGCACAAAGAACAAAGATCTGTCTATATTGAACTGCATTTCTTCATATGAGTGGGCTGAAGGTCTGTGCAAGTTTACTAATATGTGCCTGTACCCTATTTTTTTTTATAAGCTGGATCTTTGTTTCTAGAAGCTATACCAAGGGCCCCCCTAACTACCTAACTTTTCTCTGCTGTTAGGGAGAGACCCACCCTAACTACCTAACTAACTGCTGTTAGGGAAAATTAATCTTTCTAACTACTTACTGCTAGGGAGAGGGATTGTGCAATGAAATACAACAGCTGGAGCTCTGCCAGAAGTCAGGTTAAGGTTTCCCAGAAACATGGTGTTTTCATCAGTGTTGTCATTTGCAGTACCATTTGGAGTTTGATTTTACCTATGAGAGAAGAAAAATTGGGTTATCAATGTATATGTGTTAAAATGAGATGAGTTAGATTAAAAATCATGAGGCTGCCAAAGAAGTTGTGGGTGCATGGGTCTTGGTTTTGCTTACATTCCTTAGTCTTATCCCCACAAACCCAAACGCCCATTTACTATGAGTCTCCAATGTACTCTCATTACCTGGTAAGATTTGCAGAATAATTGCCCAGAACAAAGACATTGTTACATACTTTACAATGTTAATTATTTTATGTTTTCTACTTAGCTGCAGCTGGAAATTTCTGATTGGCTCACAGGAATTAACAAGGAGAGTCTAAAACATAGGTTAATTCTAAAAACCAGAAGATAAAGACCAATGTAAGATTTGAAACAAATTTTTGTCTTTTGCTTGTCCATTTCCATAAAATGAAAATATTATAGGCCCGAGTTATAGCAAAATAGTCTATAATTTAATAGTTAAACTAATTATTAGCATAAACTGCAAGCCAATAATTATTCTTAAATAGGCTTTCTACATTGGCTTTGATGAAACTCTTCTTCCTGGAGAACCTCTGATAAGACCTCTTAAAGCCAAGCACACCATGTGTTTTACTTCCAAATAACTATGAGTTGGGTAATCTTTTCACTTCTTGAGGTCCAAGAAAATGGATTTCTGGGAATGTTAAAAAGTGACCTTTGAAATTTGAAGTTATGTAAAGACAGTTGCAGGGTCTAAAAAGGGCTTTCTTTTATAGCTTATTTATAATGACTTCTAGCCCTTTTCTACCTTCTGGCTTTGGGAAATACTGCCTCTGTCTAGAAAAAATAGTGGAATCCTTAAGGTGAATATGGATGCACACAGTGATTGTAGCCCAGGAACATTTTTCTTGACATCCCACTCTTCTTAGTTAATATTGGTTTCTACTTAGGAGAGACAAACAGTTTGTCCTGCAGTCATCCAGATGGAGGCTTCTGTGTGAGCCAAAATATCTCTACCTAGTAATAAAGTGAGACTTTCAGGAATTATTTAATTGGTCTGACTACACAGAAGGTTGTTTGAACTATAACTAATGGGCTGACAAAATACCATATAAGGACTTTGCTGACATATCCATCATTGTCACATTATGGGAGGAGAGAAAGCCTAGACTGGAAATCAGAATAAAGAGACCCACTCCAGTTTCCAGAAGGAAAGTATCGCTATTGCTGCTGACTAGCTCTCCAGATTTATGAGTAAAGGCTATGCTTGCATTTATGAGTGGCACCTATGACAGCTTTGGGGGCACAGATGAGACACAGCAAAAAGATGAAAAAAGATGCCCTAACACTTTCTATTTATCCTGGTAACACCAAAAGGAGGAAGACATCCGAATGACACCTTATTTGCTCTCTGTTTTGAGATGGCAACAAAGCATCTGTAGGCTGCACTCTCCTTGAGTGCACTTGGAAGCACTGGGACTCCATTGACACTGGGTCTCTAAATCTATAAACAATAATAATAATATTCAATTGACAGCAAGGTGGCCATGTGGCCATGTTCCTGACAGGAGGCCTGGCCTACTCAAAGAAGTATAATTTCAATAATATCTAACAACTAGGTCTTTTTGCTCTTCAAAAATCCTAGATTTTGTAAACATTGTAAAATTTCCCCTGTGCCTTTGGGAACCACATAAGGTAAGTCTACAATACATAGTTTTCCAAAGTTAAAGAGACAAATCTCTAGAGAACTATCAAATGCAATTTCTTTTTTTTTTTTTTTTTTTTTTTTTTTTTTTTTTTTTTTTTTTTTTTTTTTTGAGGCGGAGTCTCGCTCTGTCGCCCAGGCTGGAGTGCAGTGGCCGGATCTCAGCTCACTGCAAGCTCCGCCTCCCGGGTTTACGCCATTCTCCTGCCTCAGCCTCCCGAATAGCTGGGACTACAGGCGCCCGCCACCTCGCCCGGCTAGTTTTTGTATTTTTAGTAGAGACGGGGTTTCACTGTATTAGCCAGGAGGGTCTCGATCTCCTGACCTCATGATCCGCCCGTCTCGGCCTCCCAAAGTGCTGGGATTACAGGCTTGAGCCACCGCGCCCGGCCTCAAATGCAATTTCTGAGTGCCCTATCTGCCTCCTTGATCTGGGTCTCAGAATAGTCATATAAAAACACCTCTTGTTGTGCAATCCCAGGAAACCTCCAACTTTGCTGTTGCCACTATAAGAAATGCACCGTAAACATGGTGTTGCTAAGGCTTAAATTTCCTTCTCATTACAGTAAACTTATATACATAAAGCTGAACTTAGGACAGTGCTCTGATGACCATGATAGACATACAGTATTTCCAAAATTTAAACCAGCTGTTTCATCTTATGTGCAGAAATGCAGTGCACCTAAGCCACATTTTAACTACTGCTGAGAAACAGGCAGCCATACAGGCAGTCAGCAAAGGAGTTTGAAGATGAATAACTGGCATCCTATAGTCAGTCAAAAAATAAACACAGGTGAAAGATGAAAATGTATTAAAAAAGACAGAATTACTATTTCCAGTAGAAAGAAAAACAGTGCTGTTTGAAAACCCCAATTGAAGCCTTAGTAAACACATAGATGAATGGAAAAGAAAACACTTTCTACTGTGCATATTAGCCGACTTTCAAAGAACCAGAATAAAACTTCTTAATTACTCTAAACTGTCCTTGTGACTGATAAACCAGAAAAAAAAATTCTCTTTGAAATGGCTAAGAGAAGCTTTAGCAAAACACACTATCTCCTAATTCAACAAGCGATAGACAATGTAAAATAATAGTTTATTTCTCAGCCATCCTCTAATATCAGAACAAAAATACAGAAGCAAGCCATGGGATCAGATAGCGCTTTGGAAAACCTCTTGGAGTGGCTTTTTCAATCTTTTAAAACAAGAACTGGAAAGAAGTAGAGGGGAGTCACAAGAGAATGAAAAAGACATTACTGGCAACTTCACAGGCCCACAAGATCTAGAATCCCCAAGATGCACCTGCTGATTTCTACTAATGTGACAAGCTGGGGCAGTTTCAAAGGAATTGTCCAGGCAGAAAAAAAATATACCTCAACTTTGTCCAGCCTATGAGGGAAACAAGTGAAAATAGAAGAGTTCCCAGAGATATAGGTCACCATGTCCAGCATGGGTTTCTCAGATTAGCCACTAATAGGTACTAGGCCAAGGTCTGCAACCTGATTCACTAATATGGTGCAACCAGTTTTACTTTAGAGAGATAAAGTTTCTTCTGTTAACTGGGTAAGAACTAGGCATTTGTTAAAATAAAAGAGAAAGGAAGGAAGGAAGGAAGGAAGGAAGGAAGGAAGGAAGGAAGGAAGGAAGGAAGGAGGAAGGAAAAAAGAAAGAAAGAAAGAAAAAGAAAGAGAAAGAAGAAAGGAAAGATAAATAAATAAATAAAGTGATATCTCACTACAAATTGTAATCATATGTTCCACTTAGGAGAATGATCATTAGTGAATTTTATGTGAGAAATATTTATTCTAAAAGATAAGTCTTTTAATTTATAATTTTGTGTCTCTGAAGTATTTATGCCGCTATAAAGTCAAGGGCACCATCGCGATAGTTCTGTGTCTTTCTTTGTGAGAGGAAAACTGAGGCTGGTTCACACCCCAGTAGACTCTGTATTCTGGGATATAAAAATAAGAAAAATACACATTATTACAGAATTCTCCCTCATCCACATCTAATAAAACACAATTCTGGTCTAATATATGGTAGTAGCCATAGATATGAATCAGAGCGTGCAAGAACAGTCTAGTGCCCAACAGTCTGCTTTCGTATTTGGGCTTAAGTGTGCAAAAAATAATCACATTTGGGCAAATAAGCTGTTTTGTTACTTCTTTTGAAGCTACAAAATGGTTAAAAATGGCACGATAATTTAAATACCTAGTTTGGACATTTTCAGTTCTGTTTCCAAGCCTTAGCTATGTGTGAAATTGCTTTGGGCTATGAAGCTGGATTAGGGCATCTTGCAACTCATGATGCATTTAATTCATTTCAGTTCTTGTGTCCTTAGCAGATGGACTGACAATTAAAACTCATCAATTTGATTTTCAACATATTTTAGCATGGATTCTATCCCTTAGGTTGAGGCCCAGATCTTCCTCAGCACCTCACACTCTCTCTCATTGGCCTGTTCCAACTCTGTCTTAATAATACAGTGAACAAGGGCCTTACATTCTTCCAGCACAACTCGGTTATATAAGGCAAGTTCCTTAATTTGAATCATAACCTCTTGGTGAAAGTTCCAGCCAAAAACCCCTGAGACACGCGGCCTTTGGCACATGCCTCCCATGCTGTCAGCTTTCGTCCAGCAGTTAATATTTCATTGGCAGGTGCTTTACACATGATTTTCAGAAATGTAACAGTAGAACAGTCATCTGAACTCTGTCCAAAGGTCATGTAAGGGGCTTTGTACCAGCCTTTTCATTAGCCCACATGAGATGACAAAGAGGCAGTTATGGATGCACCTAGTCCAATGGCAGGCCATTGACTGATACACCAGTAGGGTTTTTAAGTGGAATAAAACTATTTACAAAGTTATTGACAGTATCCTCGATTCCAAGGTTTTCTCTGTTTCTGTCGTTCCTTAAGTGCTTCACAAAGTACCCAAAATGAAGACCACAGCAAAAGACAATTCCAGCTCTGCTGAAGAGCACGAGATTGCTGTCATCCGCAGCAGCCCTATTCACAGCACTCACCATTTCTTTAATTACTTCCGTATTCTGAGCATTTTTTTTCTGTCGATCTGGTTGATAGCCATATCTGGGTGAATCCATCCTCTTTCTTCACTACAATGTCTCTGTATGTGCCAGCACTTTCTGTTAGCCTTATGGTGAAGTACATCTTCTTGATAAAAGACTGATCTCTGCCATCATCAGTAACATTTCTTTGCCCACCTTTCAGTCTTGGAACTGATGTATGCATGTCTGTTGTTCCATTCACTGTTAGTGGGTCTATTATATACCACTATAGCTTTTTGGTAACTGAGCCTGTGACCATGGAAGTAGTAACTGAGCCAGACATCTGAGACATTAGTGTGTGTATCTGGGTCCTGTGTTCTATTACAGCCTGTTCTGCACCGGGAACTGAAGTGTCCCTGACGAGTTTTCCTTCTGTCACCTTGAAGACCACCATGTCCTGCCAATCTGCTGCAATAGAGTCCAGTTTCTCAATTTCCTGAATGCCACTCACAGTTTTCTTGTTGTAAATGACTGGCTGTTTTTGGGTCTGTGGTGTTTGCTAGTCACAGGCATTTTAGAAGATTTCTTAGAATAGTTTGCTTTGGTAGATCTGGAAATTCCTCTTCTGGCATTGTTTGAAAAAACTCTACTTGTTGTGGTCCATGTCAGTTTTTTCTGTTTTTCAGTCTATCATCTATTAAAATCATGTATGCATTTTTCACTTCATGAGGTGCTGCTCTGGTTCCCAAGTGTCATCCTGTTTGTCATAACCTTTGCACCCAATCAAAGACTCTGTATTCTCATTTTTGTCTGGTCTTTTGTCAACAATTGTTTCAACTTCAAACTCTTGGGAAGCCATGAAGAAAGACACAGGATTGGAGCACTTGCTGTGTTAATTTTTTTTCAGTTGTGTCTCCATATAGCCCCTTCTTTCTACCTCCAGTGCTTTACCAGGTTCTCCATATGGATGAGGCTCTTCTATTTGGTCACCACTGGTGCAGTGAAAATTGTGTCAAGTAGCAGCTATGCTATGTGACTTAGGCTTTCCACACTTACTCCCTGGTGAGACAGCTTGGGCTTTGTCTCATGGTGCCTGAGAGCTTACTCAGTAGCCTCAGGGAAGAGTAACTAAATCCACAACCCCTACCCTCTGATGTAGTACAGAAAGCTTTCTTCCTTCCTGTTACTCTTTTGTGTTTGCTTGTTTAATTGTGGTTGTAATGATGATTATACTAAACATTCCAATGTTATAACATTTTAAAAGTTACACTAGCTTATTTTCAGTAACATACAAAACCTTTACTCCTGTATAACATAACTCCATTATTTCACTTTCTGAGTTCTCAAAATTACATCTTTATGCCTTGTATGTCAAAAACACAAAATAGTGATAGGTTTTTTTTTTTTAATTAAATATACTAGTGTTTTAAGTTAGTTAAGTTAAATTTTTAACAAACTGTAGCAGTGCACATTGTTAACTTTTTTATCTTACATATTTTTTGTGTTATTGTTTATTCATAGTGCTTTTGAGTGTCTGTTCATTCTACCCTGAAGTACTCCATAAGACATTTATTAAAGGGTAGTCTACTGATAAAAGATTCCAATTCTTATCTGGGAATGTCATCATTTGTCCCTCACATTTGATGGACAGTTTGTTGGATCATAAGGTTTAGGTTTGGCAGATTTTTCTGATATCACTTGGAATATATTAGTCTACTGCTTTCTGTCATCTTACTTTTCAGATAAGAAATCCAATGGTTATTCAGTGGTTATTCAGATAAGAAATCTACTGGTTATTTTTGAGGGTCTTTTTACATGACTAGTTACTTCCCTTGAAAATCCTCAAAATTTCTCTGTATTTGTTGTATATCAGTTTAATTATCAGGTAAGTTTGAGTTTTTTTCTTTGAGTTTCTCTTACTTGGAGTTTGTTGAATTTCTTCCATGCTTATTTATTGTCTTAAATTGTTGCATTCTTTATGACAATTTTGTTAAATAGTCATCTTGATTTGTCTCTTCCTTTCAACTTCCTGAATGCATATAAGTATGGCTGCTTGATGGTGTCCCTCAGGATTCTAGGCTGCACAAATCTGCCTTGACCGTTTCCAGACTATGTGGGTGAGCACTATATGGTTGACTGTCCCCAAGTGTGTGTATCACAGTGTGGGACCATTTTATCAGTTGGTCTCACAAGGCCGATGCATCCCAGAGCTCAATTCCCAGACTTCAGTCATTGCAGTCTCATGAGTGCATCATAATGTAGCAATCTCTAATTGTGAGTTATCACACAGAGCTCTTTGTCTCATGGCCAAGAAAATGAAGAAACATGGATGCAAACAGGTTGAAGCAAAACTTTTATAAGTGAAAGTAAAAATCTCTTCACAGTGGAGGTGAAATGAGAGTGGTTTACCTACAGTGAGGCTGGGCTTTACAGTTTCTAAAGACAGGGAAGTAAGGAATGTGCTTAGTGGTCTTGGAGTAAGCATTATTTGGCTTGGCCCTGAAATTTGGCCGTGGATTCATCTGCAGCTGAAGTGATGATTTACACAAGCTACTAAGCTCAGCCTTGGAACTTGGTCCTGGACCAAGAAGGAGCTGAAGTGACAGATGGGCCTGAGACCTTGACTTGGAACCAATGACAGATGATGCAAAGTTCAACTAGGAATAAAATGTTAATAAGCAAAAGAAGAAAGCTCATCATAGTAAAGAGGGGATTTGCAAGAGTTTCCAACTATAAAGCTGGGTCAGGGCTTTTTATGAACTGGAAAGAATGAAATGTTCTCAGGTGTCTGTGGGCTGTCTTGAAGAAAGCACTACTCAGCTAGGTTCAGTACCTGGCCTGGGAAAATTGAGAGGCTAAAGCAAAACCATTGTCTGGAATACTGGGCCGAGGAAAAGCAGAAGCTGAAGAGATAATTCATAAATGCTTGATTCGCGTTCCAAAGCATGCCCAAAATAGAAAAGTATTACATCAGAGCCCACTGGAGCTGACCATGTATCATGCCCACAAAGGGAGGGAGTGTGTATTTCCTTGAAGTCTGCTGATTATATGAATGACAAAGGCACTTATTCCTTTTACCTTGTTCCCTTATATGTGTAGCTGTGAATATGTTTTAGGCAAAAATGACAAAGGCAGTTTCATGTTCTACATTGTTTTCTCATTAGTGCAGCTGTGGATATACCTTTAGGCTATCCTCTTCAACTTATTTTTAATCGATGTCTGTGATCTGTTTTCAGGCTGTTCCTGTGTATAAAAGAGTTTTTCCAAAAACCCTTTCTAGCTTCCTCATTCTTTGTTCATTCACACTTTCATTAAGGTAATTTTGTGTATTTTGTAGATTAAACAAAGATTGTGTTAAGGGATTTTCTGTGCAGTTTTCCACTTTTGTCATGGAATCAATCAACGTTCACATTAGAGTACATTAGAAATTTTTGTATTAGCCATGTTAAATCTGTACTTTCTTTTAAAATAAAGATGTTTAATAAAGGAATACTTTATTTTAATTTCGATGTTTGAACACTCTAGTCCTGGGGTTTTCTTATTAGTAGCTGTAAGGTTGTAAAATATGTTTGGTGCTTGTCTGCTTTCTGCCATAGAACTCCTAAAATCTTTGGGATCTCCAAAGTGCTGTCTTTTAATATGATAATGTTGACTGAGAGCTTCATGCTGGGTCTTGTCAATGAAAAAACAAAGGCATGATTTGAAGGTACTGACTCTTGGGTTCACTCTGTATCATTCCAAAATGGGAAGGGGGCTGCAGGTATGGCAGCAGCAGCCCATTTAGAGACTCTGCTGCAAAGATGCCAGGTGCAGTGAGGGAGGTGAAGCCAGGGCTGTGCAATCTGTGAAACTGGTGGAAACCGAGAGAAAGCAGAAACCACAATCACATCCACGGTGAATTAGCAGGAGCCCCACCTACTCAGGAGCAGTGGCAGCTGCCCCACCACAGATGCAGACTCAGGCATCCCTCAGCTTTCCGAGGCCTGGGAAGTCATCTTTCCAACAAAGACCCTGAAGTGCCTGTTCTCATTGCCTGCCTCTCCCAGCTCCCAGTGTCCACTCTGATGTTGTGCAAATGTGCCACCATCCACAGAGATTCTTGGCTGGTGAAGTGACGGCCTAGAGATCCTGTGCCAAAGATTATATTTATCACCAGTGGCCAGTGGATTATTCAATCATGCCTATGTAATGGAGCCTCCATTGAAACAAAGAGGAAAGGATTCAGAGCGCTTCTGGATAGCTGAACACGTAGAGTGTTCTAGAAAATTTTGTGCACATAAAATCAGACATTAATAATGTTAAATGTCATATTGAGTGTAGGAGACTTTTCTTCATTTTGAAAGATGTTTCTGCTTTGAATAATGTGTCCAGAATTTTAATTTATTAACTAGAGCATACTCTAAGTTAATCTGTGTCTGCATAGGATAAACATTAAAATGTCAATATTTCCATAAGAATAATTCCATAATTCAAAGTATAGTACAAGTTTTACTTTAGAGAAATAAAGATTTATTTTTATTAATTGAGTAAGAACTAGACATTATAAAAGAAAAGAAAATCAGGTGATATGTCAGCATAATTTTAACCATATGTTTACTTTAGGAGAATGATCACCTGTGAAATTTGTGTCAGAAATATTTATCCTAAAAGATAAGTCTTCTAATTTAGAATTTTGTGTCTCTGAAGTAAGTGTGCCACTATAAAGTCAAATGCACTATCTCTGATAATTCTGTGTCTATTTTTATGTGGGAGGGGAGTACAGGCTGCCTCATACCCCAGTAGACTCTGCATTATAGGATATAAAAATAAGAAAAGTAAACATTATTACATAAATCTCTGTCATCCAAATCTAATAAAACACAATTTTCCTCTTATATATAGTAGAAGACACAGATAAAACTTAGATCTTGCAAGAACAGTCTAGTGCTCACCAGTCTGCTTTTATATTTGGGCTTGTGTGTTCATCAGATAATCACATTGAGGCAAAGAAGCTGTTTTATTACTTACTTTAAATTTGCAGTGCTTAAAAATGCCTTGACATTTTAAATACACAGCTTGGACATTTTCAGTTCTCCTTTCAGGCCTTAGCTATGGGTGAAATTGTTTTGGGCTATGAAGATGAATTAGGGCATCTTACAACTCATGATGTATTTCGTTTAGCTCAGTTCTTGTGTCCTGAGCAGGAAGACTGACAATTAAAACTCATCAATTGTATTTTGCACATACTTTAACATGGCTTCAATCCTTTCAGCTGAGCCCCAGATTTTCTTAAGCAATTCACACTCTGTCTCTGTGGCCTTTTCCAAGTTCATCTTAATATTACAGCATACAAGGGCTTTCCATTTCTCCAGCACACAACCTGATTACATGAGGCAGTCTCTTTCATTTGTATCATAACCTGCATGGTGAAACTTGCAAAGACACCTGAGAGACCAGGCCTGTGACACGTGCCTCCTCTGCTGTCAGCTTTCACCCAGCAATTAAACAATTCATTGACAGATGCTTCACCCATGTGCTATGGAAATGTAACAGTAGAACAGCCATCTGCCCTCTGTTCAAACATCATATAAGGGGTTTGAAACCAAGCCGTTTCATTAGCTCACACTAAAGCACAAAGACGCAGTGTGGATGAACAGTGTGGAATACCAAAGGATTGGTTGCTGACTGATATAATAGGCTTTTTAAATTCATTGGAAGTATTCACAAAGTTTTGAGGGTGTCCACCATTTCAAGACTTGTTCTGTTTCTGTCATTCCAAATATAAGTACCAAAATAAAGACCACAGCAAAAGATACTTCCAGCTGCACTGAACGTCACAAGATTGCTGTTACCCACAGCAGCCCTATTCGGCGCATTCACCATTTCTTTAACTGCTTCTGCATTCAGAGCATTTTTTATCTGTCAATCTAGTTGATAGCAATATCTGGGTGAATCCATTCTCTTTCTTCACTACAATGTCTCTGTATGTGCTGGCACTTTCTGTTAGCCTTATGGTGAAGTATATCCTCTTGATAAAAGGCTGGAGTCTGCCATCATCAGTAACATTGCTTTGCCCACTTTTACTCTTGGAACTAATGTATGCATGTCTGTTGTTCCATTGGCTGCTAATGGGCCCATTAATACCACTCTACCTTCTTTTGGTAGCTGAATCTGCAGCCATGGAAGCAGTAACAGAGCCAGATACCTGAGAAAATAGTGGGTGAATCTGGACCTTGTTCTCTATTCCACATCATCCTGCCCTGGGAACTGAAAAAACCCTGACGTGCTTCCCTTTCGCCTCTTTGAAGACCACTGTATCCTGCTGAGCTGCTGCAATAGGGTTCATTTTCTTGACTTCCTGAATGACACTCACTGTGTTCTTGTTATTAAAGGGGCTGTGAGGGGCAAGTGTCCTTCTTGATAATTGAATTTCTAGCTCCATATTATGCTGGGTTTCTGCTAACATTCTGGCTGGCAGCACATAACCGGCTGCTTTTGAATGTATCGTATTTGCCAGTCACTAGCGTTTTAGAAGTGTTGTTAGAAAAGTTAGGTTTTGTAGATCTAGAAGTTCCTCTTCTGGCACTGTTTGAAAATCTTCTACTTGTTCTGGTCCATGCCATTTTTATTTTTATTTTTTTCTGTTTTTCAGTCTGTCATCTGTTAAAGTCATATAAACATTTTCACCAGAGCTGCTCTGATTCTCAAATGTCATGATGTTTCTCCTAAACTTCCAATACCCAAAACTTTTATTTTTTCTTTTTTTTTAGACACAGTCTTGCTGTATCACCCAGGCAAGAGTACAGTGGCACAGCTGTGCAATCTCGGCTCACTGCAACCTCCATCTCCCAGGTTCAAGCGATTCTCCTGCGTCAGCCTCTGGGGTAGCCAAGATTACGGGAGCCTGCCACCACACCCGACTAATTTTGTGTATTTTTAGTAGAAATGTGTTTTCACTGTATTAGCCAGGATGGTCTCAGTCTCCTGAACTCCTGATCTTCCACCTCGGCCTTTCAAAGTGCTGGGATTACAGGCATGAGCCACTGTGCCTAACCTCCATCTTCCCACTTTTGTCTTGTCTTTTGTGGAAACTGTGAAATAGCAGCTATGCTATGTGTCTTAGGTTCTCCACACTTACTCCCTGGTGGGACAGCTTGGGCTTTGTCTCATTGTATATGAGAGCTGACTCAGTAGCCTCAGGGTAGAGTAACTAAATCCACAGCTCCTACTCTCTGGTGTAGTACAGAAAGTTTTCTACCTGCCTGTTACTCTTTTTTTTTTTTTTGAGATGGAATCTCCCTCTGTTGCCCAGACTGGAGTGCAGTGGCCAGATCTCAGCTCCACCTCCTGGGTTCCCACCATTCTCCTGCCTCAGCTTCCTGAGTAGCTGGGACTGCAGGCACCCACCACCTCGCCCGCTAGTGTTTTTTTTTTTTTTTTTTTTTTTTTTTTTTTTTTTGTATTTTTTAGTAGAGACTGGGTTTCACTGTGTTAGCCAGGATGGTCTCGATCTCCTGACCTCATGATCCACCCGCCTCGGCCTCCCAGAGTGCTGGGGTTACAGGCTTGAGCTACCACGCCTGACCTCTTTTTCTTTTTTAATTATCATTGATATTATGATGACGTTGAATACTCTAAAGTTATTCCACTTTTAAAGTTATGCTAGCTTACCTTCAATAACATACAAACCCTTACCCCTGTATACCATCACCCCCATTAGTTCACTTACCGAGTTCTCAAAATCATAACTTTGTGTCAAAAACACAAGTTAGTGATAGTATTTTTATTAATATGTTAGTTTATTAAATTACATGGGAACAAATTGGGGAGTTGTACATTGTTAACTTTTTATGTTTTATAATTGTTCCAGTATTTATCTTTACCTTAATATATATTCATTCATACTGCTCTTTAGTGTCTGTTTTTTTTTTTTTTTTTTTTTTTTTTTTAAGGACAGCTGGGAACTGAGGGTTGAGGTGGGAGAAGACATTCTTTACTCTATCCCTGTGAACTCTTCAATTTTTTAACAAGATGTATATATTATTTTAAAAAATAAATTTAAAACTATTTTATTTATTTATTTATTTATTTTTTTAATCTGAAAATGTCTTTAATCTACTTTCATTATTATTATTTTTTTTTTATTATACTTTAGTTCTAGGGTACATGTGCATGACGTTTATATCATGTATAACTCCCCAATGCAATCCCTCCCTCCTCCCCCCTCCCCATGATAGGCCCCAGTGTGTGATGTTCCCCTTCCCGAGTCCAAGTGATCTCATTATTCAGTTCCCACCTATGAGTGAGAACATGCGGTGTTTGGTTTTCTCTTCTTGTGATAGTTTGCTTATTTTACTGTGAAGTATCCCATAAGGCATTTTTTAAAAAGGTAATCTACTGGTGAAATATCCCAGCTTTTATCTGAAAATGTCATAATTTCTCCCTCACTTATGATGGACACAATATTTTGAACATAAGATTTCTGTTCAAAAGTTTTTTCTGACATCATTTGGAGCATGTTAGTCTATGATTTCTGTCTTCTGAGTTTTCAGATATCTGCTGATTATTTTTGAGGGTTCTTTGAAGATGATTAGCCACTTCTCTTGCTGCTTTCAAGATTTTCTCTTTCTTTTAAAGAGTTTCGTTATCATATAATTTTAGTTTGTTTCTTTGTGTTTCTCTTAGTTGGAGTTTGTTGAGTTTGACATTTTTTACCATTATTGTTTTTAAATAGTCTTCCTGAATTTTTGTCTCATTCTTTGAACTTCCAGTATGCATAATACGGCTGCTTGATAGTGTCCCACAGCATTTTAGGCTGTGTTCTCATGACCTTATTTTTTCTATCATTTCCTAGTCTAATAATGTCAACTACTCTTTCTTTGGTTTGCTGATAGATTGTTCTTCCCCCTGTTCAAGTCTGCTTTTAAATATCTGTAGTGAATATGAATATATATATATATATATATATATATTTTTATCTGTAGACTTTTTTAGGTTGTAAAATAATTTTACTCTTTGTAATATAATTTTTGTTCATAATTTTTGTGTTTCTTTTGTTTATTCTATTAGCTTACTAGGAAGCTTAATTTTAAATACTATGTTTTGGTAAGACTGCCATTTGGGCTGTCTAAAAAAAGTTTCAGATCATAATTTTTTTTAATTTTTATGAGCCATACTTCTCTATTTCACTCTATGGTTTGTGATTTTGCTGGTGCTGAAAAAGAGCATTTAAATTTTAAAGTGCTGTAACTTTGAAAATAAGATTTTTCTTCTTTGTGGTTTAGTAGGGTTTTGTTTATTCATTATATAGGCCCTTTCTCTCCTGTAAATCAGCCTTACTGAGCTGCTTCTTGGGTCTTTTTTGAACTGCATTGTTTGGGGTCACATAATTATTAAAACCAAAATTCATTCTACACACACAGATACACACACATACACACACGATTAGTTTTGAAAGTTTCTGCCCACAAATGTCTAACCTCTTAAGAGAAAAAGAAGAACAATTAGCAAAAAATGTTCTGGCTTTTCAAATCTTCTGAAAATTGGTTGCACAGAAGGACAAAGAGCCTGCATAATATTTGGGAAATAAAACAATGACTGCTCACCTCTGTCGGGACTTCCATAAAGCAGAAGCAGCAGTTGGTGAACAAGTCCTTCTGAGATTTGGAGGACAGGACCCTTTTGTTTATCATGGCTCTTGTAAGCTGCTCCAGAAATACACGCAAGACAGCATCCCACAGTGGTGGTTAATAAAGAATAAGTAGCTGCTGTTGATCTGTGCTATAGAATTCATAAAATTTAATTTTTGTTTACTATACAATCATTTTTTGGAAGCTGTAAACCTTCAGATAGACTCTGGAATTCTATGGTGATAGCATCATACTAATCCTGCCACGGCACCTATTGTATAGTTGAAGAGACAGTATACAGTGCTCTGTACTTTCCCAGAATCTACATTGCAGCACTTTCCCAGAATCTACTATCATTTTACTTTGGCCTAATTGTCTTTGCATCTAAAGTGTGCCTTGCATAGAAGTCACAGAAGTGACTCCTTTGTTTAATGCTACACTTGTACCAGTGTGTGCCTTTTTAAGCCAGAGCTCACATTTAAAGTTGTTATAAGTACAATATTATATACTCTGACATTGACTAATTGTTTTCCATATGTTCTTTGTCTTACTTAATCTTGAATTTCTGTTTTGCTCATTAAAAAAAATTGGTTAAATTTTTAAAACCTTCTGTTTTATTTTTTATATTACACTTAGGTATATTTTGGACTTCAATTATTATTGAAAACTTAAAATAGCCTACTATGAACAATACTCACTTGAGTGAATAATCTAATGTTTAAGGTCAGCAATTTAAAAATATGCTGCTCTTGTAGTTTTCCATCCTTCTCAATTTATAATGTTGTCTCTGATTATATCTGTACACACAGAGTGTTTCCTTAACACATAAGCTTACCAGGGTGGTAATAGTAATAGTATTTTTCTTTTAGAGAATCTTTAGTCACAATTTCCTTTAGCTTTTCTTTATCTAGATATGTTTGCGTAAGTATCATTTTACCAGTTACACATTTCAGGTTTCATAGCACATTTTTCTATTAAAACTTGTATATCCCACCACTTTCTAACTTCTGTGGTTTCAGCAGAACAGTCATCTGTTAATTTTAATCAAGACCTTCTTGTACATAGCAAGTTGCTGTTCCCTTTCTGTTTATACTGATGCGGCTATCATTGACTACATTGTGGTTACAAATTTTTGTTCCCTTTCAACTTTTAGATTCAGATTTTTTTTTTTTTTTTTTTTTTTTTTTTGACGGAGTCTCGCTCTGTCGCCCAGGCTGGAGTGCAGTGGCCAGATCTCAGCTCACTGCAAGCTCCGCCTCCCGGGTTCACGCCATTCTCCTGCCTCAGCCTCCCGAGTAGCTGGGACTACAGGCGTCCGCCACCTCGCCCGGCTAGTTTTTTGTATTTTTTAGTAGAGACTGGGTTTCACCGTGTTAGCCAGGATGGTCTTGATCTCCTGACCTCGTGATCCGCCCGTGTCGGCCTCCCAAAGTGCTGGGATTACAGGCTTGAGCCACCGCGCCCGGCCTTAGATTCAGATTTTTAAGTTGAGGAAATGTTCGGCCATTTTTGCCTTAATTTTTTTTTTTTTTTTGCCTCTGTTTTTCTTCATTTATAAGACACCCATATTTTATGTACCAGTATACCTCATGGTGTTCTATTTACTCTTTAGATTTTTTTCCACTTTTTAAAAAATTTTACTTCTTAAACTGGGTTATTTCACTTTTTATTCCTACAGATTGAATATTTACCTGCTCAAATCTGCTGTTAAACTCCTTTAATGTAGACTTTATTTTAGTCATTACCTCCATTTTTATGGTTTCTTTTACAATTTGTCTCACTGATGCTCTCATATTGTCCTTTCATCATTTGTCAGTCATTTCTCTTTAGCCTTACTTAAAACTGTTAAGTTCTCTGTCTATAAAATTTGGGACACATCTAATTCCTGCATTTAGTTTATGTTGATCATAATTTTCTCTCTCTCTCTCCCTTTTTTTTTTTTTTTTGCTTTTCCGAAAACTATATTTGAAACGTCATAATGTGCTAATACCAAATGCTTTTATTTCTGAAATGCATCGTGTTTTCTTAGTTATTAAAAGCTTTGCTTGCATTCCATTAGAACTATGAATAAGAGCAATATAAAACTATCATTTTTCAATACAGTGTATGTATTAACACTCTATAGCAGGGGGATTGCTTACAATTCTGTCTTAACCTTCACTTTCTTCTCACTTTGAATCTATAGATAAACTTGAGGGTTAACACATATTGTTTTACATTTTTTAGAATGTTTCCATTGTAAGCATATGTATGGTTGTCTAAGTGCTTCAGTATATTAAACTGCTTTTGAATATTCAGATTTTGCAAATAGAAATCTCTCCAACTTTTGTTCCTGTTTATACTTTCCCTATTGTATGCAGTAACTGTATATTTTGTTCTCAGCAACTTAAATGTTTGTGACCAATTCCTGCATTTCCAACTGAGAATGGCTTCTAAGTTAGGCAAAAGAGAAATAAATATTAATTTTATCAAATTTTCACATATCCTCCAGAAAGACTGGAAAAAATAAAACACAACAATTTAGCACATAAGGGCTTCTGTGCTTTTTCCAGAAGCAGGAATCAGGTCCTCACTTTGACAATGTGAGTTTCAATTCTGAAGGCTCCATCTGTGACTAGGAGGTGATAGGGCAAACCACAAAGAAAAAAATATTTAAAAACTTACAATTTTATAATTGTCTTTCTGGATTAAATGTTTACTTGGTTGACATAAACTACTGATTTTCAGAGTACAGACTTTTTTTTGGGTTTTTTTTTTTTTTTTTTTTAGTTTTGAAATAATTATATTTAGCTAGAAGGATCAATGACAAGAGTGACACTAGTCTGAGGTTAAACAAGCAGTTGCTGGGCAGATGTCCTTGCAGAAGACTTTTTTTGTGTATGGTTGTGATGGTCTTTATACAAAGAGGTAGTTTTTGCATAGTCTTTTGTGATAGCTTTTGTTATCAGATATAAAAGCATGAAAACCTCTCTTTGTGGCTCTGTTTGTCAGATATATTGCTTGTTTAAACGTTAGTGACTTCATTTTGATTCTGATAACTTTCACTTTTCCTCCTTTCGGTCAAGATCTTTGTCCAAAAGCATCATGGATCAATCACCCTGTAGGTAGGTCTTAATGTCCCTTGGTTCTGGTATAAACCCATCCTGGTTATGGGGAGTGATTGGTGACTAGGAGTCAGTTTCAAAACCCTTTTAGCCACGTTTTAGCAATAAAGAAGGTTTGAAGGGAGTGGCTCTCAGGTTAAGTCTACCAGGAATCCATTATTAAGTTTAATTTTGTCTTTTCTGTAGTATTTTGTTATCATCTCAAAGTGCTGGGCCTTCTTTTTTTTTGTGTGTGTGACAAAGGCAGAAGGTTTATTCTTCATGGAAAATTGTTCAAAGTTGCCAAGTTTAAGGAGAGTGTACTATTTCTTTTTTTTAAATTTTATTATTATTATTATTATACTTTAAGTTCTAGGGTACATGTGCATAATGTGCAGGTTTGTTACACATGTATACTTGTGCCATGTTGTGTACTGCACCCATCAACTCGTCATTTACATCAGGTATAACTCCCAATGCAATCCCTCTCCTCTTTCTCCTCCCCCGTCCCCGTGATAGGCCCTGGTGTGTGATGTTCCCCTTCAAAAAGGATGAGTTTGTGTCCTTTGTAGGGACATGGATGCAGCTGGAAACCATCATTCTTAGCAAACTATCACAAGAATAGAAAACCAAACACCGCATGTTCTCACTCATAGATGGGAACTGAACAATGAGATCACTTGGACCCGGGAAGGGGAACATCAGACTGTTTTTGATGGTTTCTTCTTCTTTTTTTTTTTTTTCTTTAATGGTTTGAAACTGTTAGCCCTACCGTTTTGCTTTTATTTTTATCTATAAAGAACTGAGTGTTTTCTCATTTCAGAGTTTATTGTTATTTATGAGGTTTATGTTTTGTCTCTTGTTTAAAATGCTT
The DNA here is from genome assembly GCF_009764315.1 of Trachypithecus francoisi. Classification (NCBI taxonomy): domain Eukaryota; kingdom Metazoa; phylum Chordata; class Mammalia; order Primates; family Cercopithecidae; genus Trachypithecus; species Trachypithecus francoisi. Next base: position 252,282 of record NW_022680488.1, on the reverse strand, counting down.
AAATTGAATATTACATTTCCAATTTGGGATCCTAGATATTAGGATTTTGATTTAGTGGTTATATTATAAGGTTTTCAGTTGTTTTTTCTTAATTGAAATTATCAATTTCATATAAAATGTATGAGGTAAGATTCTCTGTTATAAAGTACATTTTGGTTTTGTGTAAAACAAATATACAATAAGTGGCTTACAAAGTGAATTTCAACTAAATAGCTAAATGAAATAATAAGAATATAATGTAAGCATGCAGCAAGAACAACAAGGACGATGATTACTGGTGGAAGCCTGTTTAAATTGCTTACAAAAAGCCAGCTAACTGTGGCTACAGTAGACTGTAGAAGGGGAAAAGTAATAGAGGATGAGCTCATACAGGTAACAGACAGTCCATGTGATTGTCTTGCAGTTTTATAGGTTTGTAGATTTCACTTTCGATTTCACTCTACACCTGGTTCATGACTGGAAGTGGAATTGGTAAGGTTGTTACTAGCATCTATTGCTGAGAGGTTAGAAATGCTGCTAAATATCCTAAAATCTTGAGTCTCAGGCACCTTTGAGAAATTAACCATGTTGAACCATCTCTTGATAAAATTATTTTTAAAAACATACATTTAGAACTTTTTGATATTATATTTGAAGATTTCTTAACTCCAACTTTGATTTCCCTAAAGCCGAAGGATTTGAAAAAGCATATGTAACTTCAATTGATTCAACTTAGGGTAAGCATTAGTAAAGTAAGGTCAGTTCAGTTAATCAATGATTAGAAACTAAATGATATGTTTTCTATTTCTCTGCTTTTCCTTCCCATTGCTTTTTAAATATTTTTGTAAAACATGAATGCCAAAAAATAAAATCCTAATCACCTCTGTTTGCAGGTACCAAGGGAGAAAATTCAATCAACAGCATTTGGAATAGAGCTAATCTTGACTACAGTTGAAAGGCATAAATAATACATATGCATACATGTGCATTGGCACATTGTATTATAGATACACAGCATGCTTCAGAAAGTCTTATGACATGAATGATCCGAGGAGATTACAGTAAGTCAGCCAAATGGAAAACAAGTTTTCAAGGATTATAGCCGGGGTTAGAGGATTTTCTATTTTGTTAAACTTGCTTAGTAGAACTAATGCTCAGGTATCTTCTACTTTAAAAAAGTTATTTGATACGAGTTTGCATAGTGGACATCTTTGATCAGAATTATTTGTGCTCTGCATTGTTCCAACATAATAAAAAAAAATGCATTCACAAAAGTGCGTATTAGGCAATAAGAGAAAATAAAAAGCAATGAATGAGGAAATTGATGTAAGAGGAAAAATATCTGAAAATGTTAAGATAAATCCAAATGGTAGTGAATTTCTACAATGAAAATCTTCTGTTTGAATCAGAAATTTGTTTCAGAACTTCAGCAAGTAGCAGCAACATGGTATCCACAAGGCAGAATGCCTACCCGTATAGGGCTTGCTTTTTCTCCAAGATTAATAAAATGCCATTCAAAATCTAAAATGAAAAGGCAAGATTAATTTTTTTTTCTTAATATACTAAGGGAGAGCTTTGCTATTTAGACATGTTCTTGGAAAAATGCAGAGAGTGTGAAGTGGAGGTATTGGCAGACTTTAAGCGGTGTACGGAAGTTGGCATTATTTGTAGAAACAGAGTTGTTCAGGCCAAGCTTGTCATGAAAGAGGAATATTTCTTGAAGTCTGTGCCTGATCTCCAGATTTTTTAAAGTGCTGGCGCTGTTTCATTATTATTACAATTAGTATTATTACTTGTAACAGCTTTTTCACTGAGGTAGCTAATAGTTAAAAATTTTAACCTGATTTTAATGGCTACATTTTACAATGATTATAAAAACAGTATTAACTAAATCCTTGTGAAAGTTTAAATTGTCATTTTCTTTTCTTTTTTTTTTTTTTTTTTGAGACGGAGTCTTTCTCTGTCGCCCGGGCTGGAGTGCAGTGGCCGGATCTCAGCTCACTGCAAGCTCCGCCTCCTGGGTTTCATGCCATTCTCCTGCCTCAGCCTCCTGAGTAGCTGGGACTACAGGCGCCCGCCACCTCGCCCGGCTAGTTTTTTGTATTTTTTTAGTAGAGACGGGGTTTCACCGTGTTAGCCAGGATGGTCTCGATCTCCTGACCTCGTGATCCGCCCGTCTGGGCCTCCCAAAGTGCTGGGATTACAGGCTTGAGCCACCGCGCCCGGCCTAAATTGTCATTTTCTAAGAAGACATAATACACCTTTTTTTTTTTTTAAAGAAATGAACAGTGTTTACTAATTGGTAACCACTTATTAAGTAACTCCTCTGATAAAGATTCTAGGGCCTTGTCAGCAAGTAAATAGAAAAATAAGTGCTTTAATGGGTTTGTTTTACAGAGATGCATACGGACCACTGAAACATATACACCCATGTGTGTATGTGTGTGTGTGTGTGTGTGTGTGTGTGTGTGTATATGTCAGATTTTTTGTGTGGAATTAGTTTACAGTATCAGCATCAAATAAGCTAATTTAGTAAAATATTTACAGTATTTATTCAAAGAATGAATTTTGAGAATACTTAAACTGTCTAATTTGCCATCTGTTTATATATTTTTATATACACATGTGTGTGTATATATACACACATATACACATACATATGTACACACACACACACACATATATATATACAAGAAGTACCTAGCACAGGAGACACATATGTGCTTTGGAAGCTAGGCCCATCTCACTTTTTGATGTATTCCTCTCTGCTTGATATTCGCAAGATGCTTATTAGATTGTGCCCACTTGATTAATGTAGATCTTCCCATTGACTCAAATGTTAATTTTTTTGGGGGGAAACACCCAAGAAACACATCCAGGATTAATACTCTGTACCCCTCAATCCAATGAATTAGACACTCAGTATTAACCATCACAAGTCCATCCCTTGTCCACTTGAATCAACACACATCTCCTGCTATAACACTTAGTCTCCAAATGCAGACAAAATGAGGTAATAATTATACCTAACATAATACAATTATCCTCTTACAACCAGGAATGCAACAGTCCCCTACCCAAACACTATTTCATAAAGTTTACAATATGCAAATGTTGGTGAGAACTGAATAAATCTTATTTAACGTGATAAAGAAAACTAAAAAAGGTATTTTTCTTATACATGTGCAGACATCCACAAACTTTGTTTTTAAGAGAAGAAGGAGGAAATACTTAAGACAACGTCCTCATTTCTGAAGCTGGTCACGTGTTATAGCAGGTATGGATGATTAACTTCTTTTTTTTTTTTTGAGGCGGAGTCTCGCTCTGTCGCCGGACTGGAGTGCAGTGGCTGGATCTCAGCTCACTGCAAGCTCCGCCTCCTGGGTTTACGCCATTCTCCTGCCTCAGCCTCCCGAGTAGCTGGGACTACAGGCGCTCGTCACCTCGCCCAGCTAGTTTTTGTATTTTTAGTAGAGACGGGGTCTCACCGTGTTAGCCAGGATGGTCTCGATCTCCTGACCTCATGATCCGCCCGTCTCGGCCTCTCAAAGTGCTGGGATTACAGGCTTGAGCCACCGCGCCTGGCCGATTAACTTCTTTTACTACCCATCTGTCTTCCCTTTGCCTTCAGCAAGCACCTCAGCAGTTTGTGGTTTTTATTGGTGTTGTTGTTGTTGTTGTTGTTGTTGTTGTTACCCTGGTGAGTCACCCAAACCTTAATACCTGAAGGGTCTGATCCAACTGTAGTCCTGTCAGGATTGGGTTGTTGTAGTTCCCTGACTTCAGTCACATATCAAGGTAATTCTAAGACATGTCCTAATCCTCTGTATTTTATGAATACTCTTTCCCTCCACTGTGGAGTAGTAGGCTGATTTCATCTGGATGGTTTGGGTCAATCACCTCAATCAACACTGTAACTGCTTTGTTAGAATGTTGAGGTAGACCAAAGTGTCCAGGTGGCAACATTAACTTCTGATTTAATGGAATAATTATGGTTTCTTCTGGTGACAGCATTTTTCCTTGGGGAACTAAGATCTCTAAGCCAGCAGAACATAATGTCATAAAAAAAACAGGAAACAAAAATGTTGCTAGTGGAACACCAGGAGGGATAGTGAGTGGTGAAATTTATACTTCCATTGCTGAATTCCTGGATCCATGAATTTTAGTTATGGAAGAACCAATAACATATATTGGATGCTGATTCAGAGAATACATGGTCTTCTGGAGAACTTTGCCACAGCCCTGCAAAGTATTGTCACATAGTTGGCATTGCAATTGTAACTTCAAAAGACCACTTCACCATTCTATTTAGCTGCTTCAGGTTAATGAGAAACACGGTAAGACCAGTAGATTTAATGAGTGGGAGCCCACTGCCACACTTCTTAGCTGTAAAGTGAGTGCACTGGTTAGAAACCATGTCGTGTTGAATACTATAATGGTGAATAAGGTATTTCATGAGTCCCTGAATGAGAGTCTTGTCAGAAGCATTGTGTGCAGAATGGGGGAAGCCATATCCACAGTAAGTGTCTATTCCAGTGAGGACAACCCTCTGCCATTTCCTTGAGGAACAAGATCCAATATAATTAATCCATCAGCAGGCAGCTGGCTGATCACCCCGAGAACCTGGGCCATAGTGAGAGCTCTGTTTTGGTCTCTGCTACTGGCAAACCGGGCACTCAGCAGTGGCCATAGTCAGGTCAGCATTTGTGAGTGGAAGTCCATGTTGCTGAGCACATGCATAACCTCAATTCCTGCCACCATGAACACTTTTTCATGGACCTCGGGCAATGACAGGGGTGGCTGGGGAAGAGGCTGAGTGGTGTCCCAGAACCGGTGTTACTATCCACCTGATCATTAAACTCTTTATCCACTGAGGTCTCTTGTTGGTGAGCACTCACATGCAACACAAATATTGGACAGCTTTTGACCACTCACAAAGGTCCATCCATATACATCTTCCCCAAATTTCGTTGTCCCCAATATTCTAATCATGCATCTCCCAAGTGCCTGACATCCAGCTGGACCATTGGCTATGGATTATGAATCAGTATATAGTCAGAAATCTGGCCATTTCTCCTCCAATGCAAAGTGCACAACCAGGTTCACTGCTCAAAGTTCTGCCCCCTGGGAAGATTTCTCCTCACCGCTGTCCTTTAGGCATGTCCTAAAAAGGGGCTCTAGTGCTTCAGCTGTCCAATTTCAGGTAGTGCCTGCATATCGTGCAGAACCATCTGCGATCCAGGACCCTATCTTCTCTTCCTCTGTCAGATGCTCGCAAGGGCATCGGTACAGGCTGAAGGTGAGAAGGTGGGTTGGCTGGAGTTGAGATCATGGGCATTTGAGCCACTTTCTCATGTAACTTAGTTGTGACTTAGGACCTGCTCAAGCCTGATCACGTGTATGCCACATCCATTTGATGATGAAATGCTGCCGTGCACAACCCACATTATGACTCGATGGGTCAGAAAGCACCAAGTCCATGATAGGCAATGTAGTTCACCTGGTGACTTAATGACCAATAGGCAAATATTCAGTTTCCACCAAAGTCCAGCAATGGGCCAAGATCTCTCTCTCCAAAGAACAGTACTTATCTGCAGAAGATGGCAGGGCCTTGCTTCAAAATCTTAGAGGCATATGCTTTGATTCACCTGTGGGAGCACTTCAAAGTATTGTCACATCGTTGGCACTATAATTGTGACTTCAAAAAGCCATTTCACCGTGCTATCAATGCAGATGTTTCAGGATAATGGGAAAGATGGTAAGACCAGTAGATTTAAAGAGCAGGACACTGCTGCCACAGTTCTTTAACTGTGGGTTCCAAACAAGATTCCTATCTGCCACTGAAACCTCAAGCACCTTTGAACCTGCTGGTTCATATGGCCAATATGGTAAAGGCATTTGCACTGCAGCATGTAGTAGTTGCAGAGTCTTTACCTGTTCTGGAGGTCCCCGAAAGATGGCAGCCCTTCCTGTCACTCAATAACTGTGCCAGGGGACATATTCAAATGGAAAATGTGCTGACTCAAAAATATGAATAGGCCTAGTTGGTATTGTGTCTCTTTCTTGGTTATAAGAGGGACATCACACAACAACCCATTCTTCACCCTGGAAAAAATATTTTGACAGGCTTCACAAGACTGGACCCCTAGGAACATTACGGAGGTAGAAGGTCTCTGAATTTTAGTCAGATTTATTTCCCATCCTCTGGTACATAAAGGTCTCACCAATAATTCAAGTGTGCTAGCTACTTCTTGCTTACTCAGCCTAATTTCATCAACGTGATGCAGTCACCAATGTGATGAAATCACTATCTTACAGAAGTGAAAAAGCAATCAAGGTCTCTCTGAATAAGATTATGACAGGAAGCGAGAGAGTTAATATACCCCTGAGCAAGGATAATAAATGGGAATTGCTGGCCTTGCCAGCTGAAGGCAAATTGCCTCTGGTGGTCCTTATATTCAGCAATAAAGAAAAGGGCATTAACCAAGTGAATGGCTGCACTCCACGTAGCAGGAGATGTATTAATTTGTTCAAACAATAAACCACATCTGTACATCAGCTGCAAGTTGATTCACAACTGGGTTGTTACAGTACTCCAGTATCATTCTCCAAGATCCACCTGTCTTCTGCACAGGCCAAGTGGGAGTGCTGGTAATTACCACCCCGGCATCTTTTAAATTTTTGATGGTGGCACCCATCTTCACAATCTTCTCAGGGTTTTGATGTTATTTCTTACTTACTACTTTTCTACGTAAGGGCAGCTCTAGTGGCTTCCATTTGACCTTTTGTATTGTAGTCAGGGAAAGGTGGGATTTTGCCAGCTGCTAAGTATATATATGCCAGCCGTGCATTTTAGCACTGGGAAAATGACCACAGGATGACTTCAGGTACTCACTGTATGCTCACTCTGTAAATCTGACCTAATAAGCTAAAGCTCTATTAATTACCTGACTTCCCTGAGCTTCTACTTCAACTGTAACACCATGATAACTGGAACCCACATCAGCACAGAGCTAGTGTCCAGCAGGTTCTGAAAAGTCTGATTTTTCCTTTCCCTAATGCACAGTTACCTGGCTAAAAGCCTGGCGGCCTGCTTGGGGAAAGATGATGTGAAGATTCACTGCATAGTCAGTTGTGTAGTGGTTTGTTGGTCACGACAACCCAGCCTCCTCTTCATTCAGTGGGTTCTGGGTCTTTAAGCTGGTTCTAGTCTGGTGAAATTGATGGAGGGGCTGTACTTCTCTGTTTTCATCATTCACAATAGTCTTTTTTCCTTTTGACTCAAAGATTTCTGTTTGTATAACCTAAGTATGAATGCAGTAGACTTTCCATCAATTTCACTTCCATGAATGCTGTGATTAATTAACCAATGGTAGGGCTCTATAGGAGTCACATTATGACTGTTGCTATCCCATAGCTCTGCTCATATTGCCTTTGCTTGTTGAGTGCTTCCACTTGGCCCCTGTCACATCGAGATCCGATTGTTCTCATCATATTTAAATTTTGTAGTTGTGTGACTGTGGTTTCCAGAGAAGAGCAATTATAGGGCAAATGTGCCCGCCAGATTGAGTGCATCTGCCTTCTCCAGACCACTGGCCCAGATGTTAATCTCTTTTAGGCAATACTCACACAGACACATGCCAAATTAATACTCTGTATCTCTCAATTCATTTAAGTTGACACGCAGTATTAGCCATCACAGGCTTGTGGCGATAAATTTGCTGGTCCCCACTGAGGCTTCACTTTCAACCGGTGACAGCCTGAACTCTGGGTCCTAGGATGCTGGACAAGAATGTAGACCAATGGCGCTTTTTTTGAAATGCATTCATTGTTGCCAAATAGTCCAATTAGCAAGCATTTTTATTTCCTTTGAAGCACATAATATTCCCAGATTCAGCCATATTTGATGACTATTCAGACTATCAGCTGTGGAGAGGAGCTACCCACGCAAAGGCCATCTCTCTGCTGTGAGCTGAGATGTCAGGACTATCAGTGGTGGGCTAGAGCTACCCACCACAGTCTCTGTTGCAAGCTGGGGAGATAATGGGCTGACTAGCTACAGAGAGGGGCTGCCCACTCAACGGTCTTCTCTTTGCTGAAGGCTTAGCCAACGTTGGAACCACCAGGTGTGAAGAGGACCTGCCACTCCAGGGCCTTCTCTCTGTGGAGAGCTGAACACCTCATAAGATGATCAGCTGGTGGAGCTACCAAGTCTAGCATTTCTTTCCTGCTGAGGATAGACACTAATCCCTGACAGCTTGCCTGTAGAGAGGAGTTGCCCACTCTAAAGCCATCTCTCTGCTGAGAGCTGGACACTCATCAGAACATCCAGCCTGTGAAGAGGAACTACCTAATGGGGATCTCTTTTGAGTTCTGTCCCTCAGTAAATCTTACCTATACGTTTCTCACTCTCCACTTGTCCATGTACCTCAATCTTCCTGGATGCAGAACAACTATTTGAGAATCACTGAATGGTGGAGCTGAAAGAACTGTAACACAAACAAGGATAAAAAGATGTCTCTTGCTCATCACATTGTGTAACCAAAAATAAGAGTATAGCTGTGGCCCTTCAGGGTGCATAGACCTAGGGTCTCTCAAAACCAGGACTCTAACACCCTCTTTAGGGCTTTGCTGTTTCTGGCATCCCCAAACTTCTGGGCACCACTGTATTCCCCCGTATCACCTGTGGAAGCTGCTTGCAGTAGAACTGGTCCAGTATGCCTTCTCAGTGAGATGGCACTTCTGTTGACACCTAAAATTTCCTGCTTTGCAACAGCTGGCAGGCCTGGACATGTATGGCTGCTGGACCCCACACTTACATAAACACCACTTGCCACTCTGTCTCACATTAGCCCTGGGCAGGTGTTAAATCCTGGGCCCATAAAGCAAGCTGAGTGCAGCCTGTCAGGCAGAGTGGGTAGAGCAAGCTTAGCAGGCCTGAACAAAACTCAGACAAAGGCACCACTGGCCACAGAGGTTTTCAACTAGCAAGGTGACTCCCCCAAAATCCCATGACAAAAGCAGCATAGCTGGTTGTGTTTAAGTGACTTTATTCTGTTGGATCTTGAAACACTTAAGATTTAGTCTCCTTCAATTTGGGATTTTAAAACCTTATTTGAAAATCATTATATTTCTAAAATTTTAGAAATTGAAATTGAAAGATGTATTTGCACTGAACCACACTATCCATCTTACTTATACAGACATCTGTTCTATGAGAATACACTTCTGTAATTCATGGCATTGGGCTTCCGGTCAGCACTCTTCCAGTGGATTGTAAAGCTTACTAATGGAACAGAATTTCTGATCCCTGGATTTTGACATTTTGTACTAATATAATTTCTTTTTTTGAGGAGCTTTTGCTGTGCATTGTAGGATTATGAGCAACATTTTGGGCCTCTTCCATTAAATGCAGTTGTAAACTCCTGTTTCCATGGAAGAGATACCCATATATATTTGTGTCTTGTGGAAGCAAAATTGATGAATATTTTTCGTATAAATTAATACCCATAAAAAAAGCAAATGGCAGTGATGTAGTGCAGTCATAGGAATGCTTTTACATTGTTGTTCAGAATGTAAATCAGTGTGTGGTGATTCATCAAGTATCTAGAATGACAAATGCCATTGGACTCAGCAACAGTATTTCTACCATTGAAAACACAGATAGTGACATAGATGATGATTGTGGGGCTGGGAAAAGAGGGTTTTCATCCTCTGACCTCAGAATGGATAGGTCCATTGCCGCTTGATGTACGTCCATTGACAGCTTGAAAAGTCCACAGACACTCAATGCCAGCTGCTGAAAGCAGTTGGGAGGAAGGCTGCACCCTGAAAAGCCTCATGGGGGGAGTTGCACAAGACCATGGAGACCTACCTCTTGCATCAGCATGACCTGGGTATGAGACATTAAGTTAAAGAAGATCATCCTGGAGCATTAAGGTTTTAGTGCCTCATTGGATTTCAGATGTACTTAGGGCCTGAACCCTTTATTCTGGTCAGTTTTTCATATTTGGAAAGCCGTATTTTCCAATGCCAGTACCCCCATTGTATCTAGGATGTAACTAACTTGCTTTAAATTTTCAAGTTCATAGGCAGAAGAAACTTGCCTTGTCTTAGATAAAATGTCAGACTTTGGGCTATTGAGTTAATGATTGAATGAGTTAAGACATTGCAGTACTATTGGAAAAGGATGACTGGTTTTGAAATGTGAGGATTTGAGATTTTGAGGGGTCAGCATTGGAATGATATGATTTGACTGTGTCCCCACCCAAATTTTATCTTTGGTGGTGGAGGGGGATGAGATAGGGAGTAATCAGATTATGGGGGCAGGTGTTTTTTGTGCTGTTCTTGAGAGATTGAATAAGTCACATAAGATCTGATGGCTTTAAACATCAGTGTTTTCCTGCACAAGCTCTCTCTTTGCTTGCTGCCATCCCTATAAGATGTGACTTTCTCCTCCTTGCCTCACCAGATACTTAAATCTCTAACTCCATAAACCTCTCTTCCTTTTATAAATTGCCCAGTCCAGTGTATGTCTTTATAAGTGCATGAAAATGGACCAATATTGTGCAAATATCATATTGACTAATAAAGGTCTGCAACTTTAGTTTCACAGTCAAGTCAGGAAGTAAACACAATGTAACTACATGTAGATCTCTGAAAATTTATATCAAACACTTTTTGGCTCAGTAATTTTGTCTTAACGTATCTTAACATAAACAATGCTAAAAGAGTTGTGAATTCAAGTTTTGATAATGTTCTCTATACTTTTATAATTAGTGCTAACTTAAGACTAAAGCCATTATACTTTTTTAAAAAGACAATTTTCCAGTGCTCCAGCCAGAATGAATACAGTGGTGCCATCATCACTAACTGCAGCTTCTAACTCCTGGACTCATGTCATGCTGCTTCCTCAGCCTCCCAGTTAGCTGCATCTAGACCAAAAGTCCAGTAGGCTCAGCTAATTATTTAGTTTATTTATTATTTTAATTTTTCTTAGAGACAGAATCTTGCTGTGTTACTCAGACTGACCTCAAAGTCTAGGCCTAAAGTGATCCACCTACCTCAGCCCCATTAAATGCTATTTCCAGTGTTGAGCCACCACATTCTTCTAATTAAAAAACAAAAAACAAAAAAACTTTTTGTAAAGATTGTGTTTCACTATTTGGCCAAACTGGGTTCCAAATTCCTGGCCTCAACTGTCCTTCCCTTGTCTTCCAAATTATTGGAATTATCAATATGAGAAACAAAATCTGGTGTAAAGACAGATCCACTTTTTAAATTATAAATAAAGATTTTGTTTAGAATAGACAAAGCTTAATATTGAATGATAAGGTAGAATAAGCTGTGATACAAATTTACTGGAGTCAGAGCCAATTTTTAAATAAAAAATGCATATTTAGATTAGAGAAGTTTATGTTTACCAAGAATTCTCACACAATTACTGCAAAAATATTTCTTGTATAATTTAAAAATTGAAATAATAATTTTACAATGATGAAATATGTACCACTATCATAGACAGAGAAACCAATTATAAGTACACTATGAATGAAATCCAAAGCCATGTACCAGTCACTGGCAGGAACACAAACATTTATTGGTGTAAAATCCAGTGGTAATGAGAATATAAAGGCAATTTGCATACTAATCATGGTAAATTATTTTCCTTCAGGCAGAAAGTAATTCTACTCTTCAAATAAAAATTACATATACCATCAAAAACATTCATATCTTCAAGCTGTTAATGAAATATTTGTTAGTTAAGACTAAATCTTAGTGATTATTTCACCACTTCACTAATATTTCAAAATGCTTGAGTAAAAAATAATAATTAATACAATAAATAAAGCTCTTCCATATTTCCATATATTAAACCCCAGTATTCTAAGGTACACACATCTTAAATATTTTACCTTGAAATAACTAACCCAAAAAGGCAACACATTCATATAAATTAGAGCTGATTATTTCACAAAAAAAGGAAGGAGAAGACTGAAGAAAAAGACTAAACACATTTGATAACTTGTAAAAAAAATCTTCAAGCCAATACAAATTACTTATCATAAGAAGCAATCTAAATGCTTAACACTGAGTAGGGTGTAGGTTTGATAGATCTGTGTTTGCAAAAGGTCACTTATTGTTGTAAATTGGAAAACGTTACTGACGCAGACACTGATGCTTAAGTGGTTCCATATAGCCAGTGCTATCTGACTATGTTATTGCTCTGATGTTTTCTTTTACGCTATTAAACAGAATCTGGTGTGAGTAAATTGAAGATATATGATAAGCAATAATAATAGCAACTGACACTGATAGCACTTAAAGAAGAAATAATACGCTAAGGGACACAATAGATACTGATAACTTTAATTCTCATAAGTATTTTTTTTTTTTTGAGACAGGTTTTACTCTCTTTCCATAGGCTGCAGTGCAATGGCAGGATCTCTGCTCACTGTAACCTAGGCCTCCCAGGTTCAAGGCATTCACCTGTCTCGCCTGCCACTAGCTAGTTTTACAGGCATCTGTCATGACACCTGGATGATTTTTGTATTTTTATTTTTGTTTGTTTATTTATTTATTTATTTATTTATTTTGAGACGGAGTCTCACTCTATTGCCCAGGCTGGAGTGCAGTGGCTGGGTCTCAGCTCACTGCAAGCTCCACCTCCCGGAGTTAATGCCATTCTCCTGCCTCAGCCTCCCAAGTAGCTGGGACTACAGGCGCCCACCACCTCACCTGGCTAGTTTTTTTGTATTTTTTATTAGAGATGGGGTTTCACCATGTTAGCCAGGATGGTCTCGATCTCCTGACCTTGTGATCCACCCGTCTTGGCCTCCCAAAGTGCTGAGATTACAGGCTTGAGCCACCGCGCCCGGCCTTTATATTTTTAGTAGAGGTGGGGTTTCACACTTTTGACCAGGACAGTCTCACTGTCTTATAAAAAACATTAAGACCTACATATAGTTACTTTAAGAGTTGTGTATTAAGAGGGAGAGAAAGAGTGAAAAGAAATTGTTCCATTTCTCAGAGTTGTGAATAACAGGCAGTGTGATATTATAAATAAACCCCAATCTAAATGGCAGCTAAGTTCACAACAATACAGGCAGCTTGGAAGTGAGAAGTTATGAAGGCCAAGAAAGATATCCATGTTAGTTAACATAAAACATCTTCAAAGATGTTTTATCATTCAATCTCCCAAACAAATTCCAAAGAGATAAAATGGGCTGGTTAGGCCTAAAGAATGCAATCTGTTTGTGAAACTACATGTGCTTGTTGAAATCTGTTCTAACCACAAAAAATGAGGAGGTATCTACAGTAGAAAAAGAATAATATTTTCTTCTATCAACTCTTCAATATTCAATCATTAAATTGCTATTTATTTTAGAGGAGAGATGAAAACATCATGATATCTTTTACATCCAAAATTATTCATTTAATAATAATCATTTTTCTTCAAGTCAGTCACTATATTTTGTCAATTATTATTTGCTTTAAACCAGTTATCATCTTGATTACCCATCCGATACCACTGAAAGAGTAACAATAAAACCAGAAGTTAACTTTGTGGATGAAAACAAACAACTCTAATGTCTTCTGGTTTTGTTCAATGAGATTTTCTTTTCTTTTTTTTTTCAAAACTGAACAAAACATAGATTTTATCACATTTTACAACAATGTGGATTTGCCCCCTCCATTGGATATACTGTTCCAAAAAATTAAGAAGATTTTGATGACTGTTAATGTCTACCTTTAAAGTATTAAAAGATTTTTCACATTTGTACTGAAAGGTATTATTAAAGAAACAAATCATAAACATATATTCTTTACATTTTTGTTTTGTTTTGTTTTGTTTTCTTGTGAAGACAATAGAAAATTGTTTTTTTCACAAACTGGTCCCTGGTGCCAATTGTTTGCAAACAATCACACATAGATGTATGCACACATAAATTATTGAGTGAAAGCTTGGAAGACAGAAACTCATAGTGTTAGAGTAATTTGAATGAAGAACAGCAGAAATGTTGACTAGATTTCAGAAAAAAGTTTTGATTACATCAGGCAAATGAAAATAACTTGCTGACATAAGAAAAAAAGGAGAGTTAGTCACCCATGAAGCTATAGAACTGAAGTAGTTAAATAAGAATTACATATCGAAATTACACCTACAACCCTAGGTTTACAGTTTAGCTATGGAATCTAGAACCTTATACTGAGAGATATAATGCCTTGCACGTGCACTACAGACATTTAAAAGAAATCTAAGTGATATTCTAATGCAGAGAATGGAGCTGCTGTGAGTGAAACAGAAGGCTGCACAGAAATCAGAAGATCCCTTGTTCTTTCTACCTCTGAGATACTTAAGGAGTACCTTCTTGAAAGAACAATAAACTCTTATGAGAGTGCACAGCTTGTTTTAGAAACTAGAAAGAGCTATATATTGCAACATACAGTAAAAAGTTGTGTGACAGTGTTTTATTGTCATGCATGCCACAAATTAGTCTTTGATAAAATGAATGAAACAAAGGAAACAAAAGCAAGATGTTATTACACTTCTTGTGTGTGTAAGCATTGGGAGGGGCAGTGCTTCTCTTCAGGTTCGTTGGAGTCCAGCAACACAATCACAGCTCAGGAGATGTTTTCACCTCACTGTCCCAGGTAGTAGGGACTACTGATGCAGACAGTTACACTCAGCTAGCTAACTTTTTGCATCTTAATAGAGATGAGATATCACCACATTGCTCAGGCTGATTTTGAACTTCTGAAATCAAGTAATCTGCCTGCCTGGGCTTCCCAAAGTGTTAGGACTGCCAGTGTGAAGAAAAGTGCCTGGTCTACTTGAGTTTTCCGAATCTAAAGAAAAACTTAGTCGTTTGGACAAACGGAGGCAAGATGGCACAGTTCTGGGTTCTTCACTGTCAACTTTCCCGCACCTGGGAAAGACACCAGTGGGCTGCGCAGGCGCAACCCAACCTCGGACGGGGAAGAACCGGAACCCGCCTAGCCACGCCTACCGACACGCCCCGACCCGCATATGTCTTGCCCACTGTCCTCCCACTCCTGGGCCCAGGACATAAAAGCTGTTCACGGCGGGCGCAGCAATGCGGACTTCCTCGTTCCATCCTCGTTTGCGGGACCCAGGAACCTCATCCGAGAATGCCAGAGCGGACTTCCTGGCCCCTCCTCATACGTGGGACCCAGGAACCTCTCCCGAGAACGCTGGAGCGACTTCGTCGGCCTCCACCGCCAGAGGCCGGTGAACCTCGCCTCTCCCACACATTGGCTTGTGAATAAAGTTTTTTTTGTCTTGCCTATTTGCCTTTTCTCTGGCATTTAGTCTGGGGGTCGCATTAAAGCAGATCAGCTGGTGCCGAAACCCAGGAGGAGACCCCTCCTCAGGGCCCCCCAAGGTCCGAGGAGCCTCCTCCTTCCACGCCCCAGACGGGCCAGGACCCGGACATCGCTTTCCCCACCTCCAAGTCTCCTAGGGGTGAGTACATTTTGCCTCTCTCTCATATTCCTTGGCCAGAAGTCCTGCGCAGGCCCAAGGCTTTTTTTTCCGGTCACCAGGTGACCCAGGGAAGTTCCCAAGGCAGAGACGTCTGCCAAAAGGAACTCCATTCCGTTCCGTGGGAGACCCATCCAGGACGGAGACATTCACCTGGAGGTAATCTCCATTCCGTTCCATGGGAGACCCATCCAGGACAGAGACGTCCGCATGGAGGTAATCTCCATTCTGGCTCCAGGAGCCTCTCACCGGTCTCTAGTGGCTTCAAAGGACACTTTGTAGCCAGGTAGAGTTCAGTTTCCTTTTCCGCCTATTGGCGAGAGGAAGGCAATGGGAAACCCCCAATCCAAGATACCTAGAGACTCCCCTTTAGGGTGTCTTCTAAAAAACCTCAAAACTTTGCAATTAGAACAATGTCTCAGGCGAAAGTAGCTGGTGTTCCTCTCCACTTTGGCGTGGCCACAATATAAATTAGACAATCAGTCTCAATGGCTGTCTGCGGGCACTCTAGACCGTAACATTTTAACTGACCTCAGTAGTATTTGTCAATGCTTAGGCAAGTGGTCCGAAATTAATTATATATGAGGATTTTGGGCCTTGCGTTCTCATCCAGACCTGTGTGGCCAGTGTTCCTTGGCTCAAGTCATGTTGGCTAGGGACGCAGGCCTAACAGGGTCCGCAAAAGAGGAGTCATCTTTCCTGTCTGAGTTGCCCGAAGACCTTACTTCCCCTCCCTCCCTTCCACTCCCACCATATACCCCACCTCACCCTCCCGCTTCGGCCTCACCTCCTCTTTCGGCTCCACCTCCCCGTCCCGCTCTGGCCGTTGTTCCGCCTCCCTCCTCGGCCTCTCCCACCATTGTTGAGGCTACACTTCCCTCCGACCCCTCGGCACTTCCGCCTGGTCATCTTAGCTTGCCTATCTCTGCCATACCCTCTCTAAAGATTGCCTAACTGCCCCTGCTCTACTCCCACCCTATCCAACCCCCCCACCCCCGCGGTCTTAGCACCCTTGCATGAGGTGGCTGGAGCGGAGTGTGGAGTTAGAGTTCATGTTCCCTTTTCATTAGCAGATCTTTCAAAGATTGAAGACGCTTAGGAGATTTTTCTGCCAACCTTACAATTTATACCAAAGAATTTAGATACCTTTGCCAGGCCTACGATTTAACCTGGCATGATCTCCAGGTTATTCTTACCTCTACTCTAAACCCTGAGGAGCAAGAGCGCATCCTGGTGGCCGCCGGGCAGCATGCCAACCAATTACACTTAACAGACCCTATGTTCCCACTAGGGGAACAAGCAGTCCCCTCTATAGACCCAGACTGGAACTATCAAGTAGGCCAGCCAGGCCACCGAAGGCGAGATATGATGACTCAATGTCTTCTGGCTGGTATGCAGGTGGCCTCAAATAAGGTAGTTAATTTCAATAAGCTAAAAGAAATTATTCAAGGTCCAGATGAAAACCCGGCCACATTTTTAAACAGGCTAACTGAGGCTTTAATTCAATACACTCGGTTAGACCCAGCTTCCCCACGGGGCCACTATTCTAGCATCATGTTTTATTTCACAATCAGCCTCGATATTCGGAAAAAACTCCAAAAGGCAGAGGATGGACCTCAAACTCCTATTCAAGACCTAGTCAAGTCGGCCTTCAAGGTCTATAATTCAAGGGAGGAAACGGCTGAGGCCCAACGACAGGCCGCCTAAGCAGAAGGTACAGCTCCAGACTCAAGCCTTAGTTGCTGCTTTGCAGCCTAGCCGTAACCCAAAACTGGAGAGCAAAAACCCCGGAGGCTCAAAGACAATAAAAGGGGCTTGCTATAAATGCAGTAACCCAGGGCATTGGGCTAACAGATGTCCCCAGAGTCCCTAATCGCCTGAGCCAGTGCGGCCATGCTACAAGTGTGGAGTAGCTGGACACTGGGCTAAAAAGTGTCCTAACCCTCATCTGCCAACAACTCCTTGTCCAGCATGCCATCAAGAAGGGCACTGGAAGTCTGACTGCCCCACCCTGAGAACGGGCATGGCGCCTCAATGTGATGTCCCTCCTCAGGACCCTGGGAGCTCCTTCCAGCTCTTACATCTGGATGATGACGGAAGGTGCCGGGACTCAGGGACCCCCATCATCCTCACCGAGCCATGGGTAACTCTCCTGGTAGCGGTAAGACAATTAATTTTTTAATTGACAGGGGGGCTACCTACTCTGTTTTGCCGTCTTTCAAAGGGCCTAGCCTTCCCTCCAATATTTCTGTTGTAGGAGTCAATGGCTCCCCGTCCAGCCCTCGAAAAACCCCATCCCTTAATTGCTGCCTGGCCAACAACTATTTTGCACACTCGTTCCTCATTATCCCCTCATGCCCCACTCCCCTACTGGGCCGAGATGTTTTAAGTCAACTGAAAGCCTGTATCTCCATCCCTACTAGCGCCCCCCATCCTACCCACCATCTGCTTCTAGTATTGACTAACTCAAATGACTCCAACAATCCTACTAATCCTTTCCCCGATTTCCCCATTCCTATCGACCCCCAAGTGTGGGACACCTCCACTCCTGTCGTGGCGGAACATCATCCACCAATACTTATAAAACTTAAGAAACCATCTCAGTTTCCAACCCGCCCACAGTTCTCTCTGTCTCCACAGCACTTACGAGAACTAAAACGAATCATTACTAGCTTACTCAGCCAACACATCCTCATCCCCATTCATTCTCCCTGTAACACCCCAATCCTACCTGTAAAGAAGGCAGATGGAACTTTTGGTTAGTGCAGGATCTTCATCTTATCAATGAAGCTGTTTGTCCCACCCATCCGGTAGTTCCCAACCCCTATACCCTTCTTTCTCTCATTCCACCTAATACAACACACTTTACTGTACTGGATCTAAAAGATGCATTTTTCACTATTCCCCTGCACCCAGATTGTCAGTTTCTTTTTGCTTTTACATGGGAAGACCCAGACACCCATACCTCCACCCAACTGACATGGACAGTGCTTCCCCAAGGGTTCCGAGACAGCCCCCATTTCTTTGGGCAGGCCCTAGCAAAAGACTTAGCCTCCTGTCCTCTTACCAATAGTAAAATTCTCCAATATGTAGGACCTTTTACTCTAGTCCCACAGGACAGGACTCTCTTTTAGACACTGCATCCTCCTTAATCATCTAGGATCCAAAGGTTACCAAATATCTAAACACAAAGCTCAACTCGAACAACAATGTGTCATATATTTAGGTATTGAGATCACTTCTACGATGTGCTCACTTACTACAGACCGCTTAACTCTAATACAAAATCTTTCTCCTCAAGACGCTAAGGAAATTCAATCCTTCCTAGGCCTAGTAGGATTTTTCAGACACTGGATTCCTAATTTCGGAATCTTGGCTAAGCCTCTATGCAGCTGTCAAGGAGACTCCCCAAGGACCTTTGTCTAACCCAAAGTTAATCTATAAACTTTTCACTCACCTGAAAAACTGCCTTCTCTCACATCCTACTCTCTCACTCCCAGACTTCCAACGCCCCTTCCAGCTTTTCACAGATGAAAGACAAAAAGTTGCAGTGGGTCTTTTAGCCCAATCTATAGGCGCCACCTACCACCCCGTGGCATATCTATAAACAATTAGACCCCACCATACAAGGGTGGCAGCCCTGTCTTCGGGCCCTAGCAGCAGCAGCCTGTCTAACCCAAGAAGCAAAGAAACTTATTAGGGGTGGTAACCTAACAGTCTTCTCTACTCACTGCCTTCAAGATCTTATTGTCCAAAGAAGTATTAGCCCTCTAACCCCATCCGGACTCCAACTCTTTCACCTCCTATTTATAGAGGACTCCACCATTGCCCTAGGAGTCTGTTCCTCTCTGAATCCAGCAACCCTATTTCCTGACCCTCTCAAGCAACCTAGTATTGAACACTCCTGTCCAGAACTTTTAGAGGCCTAACCACTTAGTCACTTACATTTACATGACCAGCCATTGGAAGGCTCACAGTTAACCCTATTTGTAGATGGCAGTTCTTTTATAAATTCTCTAGGAAACAGACAGGCAGGATACGCAGTAGCTACATCTTCTGCTGTCCTAGAAGCTAAGCCTTTACCACAAGGAACAACATCACAGCAGGCAGAACTTATCACCCTAACTAGGGCTCTCCTCCTATCCAGAGGGAAAAAGGTAAACATATACAGAGACTCCAAGTATGCCTTCTTGATTGCAGACACCCACTCTGTCATCTGGAAAGAGAGAGGGTTCCTGACCACCAGTGGTACCCCTATAGTCAACAAAAAACAGATACTCAAACTGCTAGATGCTTTATCAGCACTTTCCAGAACAGCCATCATACACTGTAAAGTACACTGTAAAGGTCATCAGACTCCATCTAACTCGGTGGCGGCTGGCAATAACTTTGCCGACACCACTGCCAAGTCGGTAGCCAGATTCTCCACTCCCACGCTTCCCTCTGTTTGTTTTCTCTCTCCTCAATACCCCTACTTATACCCAAGAGGAAAAGACCAAACTATTACAAGATTCAACAGCCAAACTAGCCGCAGACAATTGGATTTACCTCAATAATAAATTAGTTATTCCTGAAACTCAACTCCACACCATTCTAAAAGACATACATAATTCCCTACACATAGGACCCAAGCTTTATATAACCTCCTTAGCCCCCCTCATTCACTGTCCCACACTCATGAAACACCTAATTATAATCAACCAACAGTGTTCCACATGTCTCAAGTCAAACCCTCAAGGCGCATTGCACAACCCCCATCCGAGCCATCAACTCAGAGGGCACCAATCAGGTGGAGATTGGCAGATTGACTTTACCAACATGCCAGGGCATAAAAAATTCAAGTATCTCTTAACCCTTGTTGATACTTTTTCAGGATGGATAGAAGCCTGTCCTACTACAGGAGAAACTGCCAATATAGTTGCCTCCATACTCACTGAACACATTATTCCTAGGTTTGACCTCCCGCTCACTCTTCAGTCTGCCAACGGCCCAGCATTCATCTCCAAAGTAGTCCAACAGGTGGCAGCCCTCCTACACATCACCTGGAAACTCCACATCCCTTATAGTCCTCAGTCTTCTGGTAAAGTAGAGAAGGCCAATGGGCTCATTAAGCAGCAACTCACCAAACTCTCCCTCGAGACTCGACAATCGTGGGTAACTCTCCTTTCCCTGGCCCTAACCCAGCTATGAGCAGCTCCACGGAGTCCAACAGGCCTCAGTCCATTTGAATTAGTTTACGGCCGGCCCCTCACCATCCAGCAGTTGCCCACTCTTTCTCCCCCACGGGCAACTTATCTCCCATACCTCACCCTCTTGGGACAACTCCTGAGACAACATGCAGAACTAGCACACCCCTCTCCAACAGACACCTATAGCCCACATCTCTCTCTCTCAGCCCAGGAGACCAAGTATACTTAAAAGATATCCAAGCCAAAGATCTTCAGCCTAGGTGGAGAGGCCCCTATACTGTCCTCCTATCCACATACACAGCAGCCAAACTTCTAGGACACACACACTGGGTCCATACATCACAATTAAAAAAGGCCCCCACAGAAGACAATCAGTGGACATCTACTAGACTTACCCCTACCCGTCTCAAATTCACCAAACTCTCTCAACCACCACACATTCCCTGACCCCTTGCGCTTATCCCGATTTCTCGCCATACTCTATATAAACATAACAGAATTCCAATATCTTACCCCAGATCCCTACTTGCCTCCAGATAATAGCCCATTACAGTGGTTCTCCCACTTACATTTATAGAACATCTTCAGTGACAAGGTGTACCCTGTGATTACACTGAAGATGAAGTACTATTTCACACTTATATTACTATCTTTTTCTTGCATTTCAATCTCTGTTACCAACCCAACTTTCATATGGAGATTCTCTATAGTTGAAACTTGGTCACACAAAAATAAACAGCACTCTCAGCTACAAGGCACTGCTGACTGCCCCCCTTCAGGCTGCCAACCCCATCTTACTATAAATTTCACCCTATCATGTTGCAGTGCGACTGGAGCTAAGGCTCTCTGCTTCCTGCACGATCAGACACATTACAATTGTAAGACTTACTGGAAACAAAAGAACCTAGGATGCCCTTATATTTATTGTAAGATCCATTATGCAACCTTGAGACAGACGAAACCCACTGCTCTTTTCACCATTGTGAATCAACGAACCCCCCTTCAATACCAATTAAATATCAAAGACCCATGAGACCCTGATGGGCAGACGGAGTCAAGGGTGGACTCTACACAGGCTACACAATCCTTAGTTCATATCCCATGGCACTCTCCTGATAAAAAGAACACTTGTCCAGCAAAAATCCCTTCCTCAAAACATACAAGCCCTACAGAATTTAACCTTAGCCATACAAGCACAAGAATAGGCCTTACAAGATCAATTGCACTCCTCCAATAAGGACCCCTTCTCATGGTTTAAACTAGTCCATCAAGGGTTAAACCTAACATGGGCAGCCAACCTAACAAATCTCTCCCACTGTTTCCTCTGTGTGGCCCTTGAAAGAGTCCCCCTAGTGGCAGTCACCTTACCTACTGCTTTCAAGGCTACAACTAACTCCATAGGCACCTCCCGAAAACCGTTCTTACTCCAAGTCCCACTATACCAAAACCCAGAAAGTCCAATCATTCCTTTCTGCTACTCTACCCCAAACACCTCCTAGTGTAATTATACCCAGCCACCCGCTAAGACCCACACGGCTCCCATCGGAGGTTATTTCTGGTGCAACAAAACCCTCTTCAGGGTCCTTAATCACACATCCATTGTTCAATCCCTTTGTGTCCCAGTGTTCCTAGTACCTAGTTTAACCTTATATAGCAAAGCAGAAGTAGCTGAACTCGTCAAACAATTTAACTCTCCTCCTAATGATCTCCAAAAAATGGGCTATCTTCCTTCCCCTAGTCATTGGAGTTTCCCTGGCCACCTCCTTAGTGGTGTCAGGGCTTGGAACTGGGGCACTTGCCCACTGGGTACAGTCTACCCAATCTCTAGCAGCTCAAATCCGAGAGGCCATAAAGGCTTCAGCTGAAAGTCTGGCCTCTCTGCGGTGTCAAATTACCTCAGTGGCCGAGGTAGCAGCACAAAATAGGTGAGCATTAGATTTACTTACTGCCGAAAAAGGAGGAACATGTCTCTTCTTAGGAGAAGAATGCTGCTATTACGTAAACGAGTCAGGCCTAGTAGACACTAATATCCAAAACCTGAACAGGATTAAAGAAGAATTAAAAACCTACAATACCCTCTTCACCCCTGGACCACCGGTATGGCTGCTGCCCGTAATACAGCAGACGCTCCCATTCCTAATTCCCATACTAATCCTCTGTTTTGTCTTATGTCTTGCTCCTGTTTTAATCAAATTTCTCCGAGCCAAAGTTCAAGAGATCACGCGCGTCACCTTCAACCAGATGCTTCTTCATCGGTTCGTCCAAATACCAACCATAGATCCCAACCTTAACAATGTCCCTTAAGAGCAGGAAGTAGCCAGACAGACCACGGTGCCCCTTATCACTATTATCAATAAAAGATTGGACTGTTTGGACGAACGGAGGCAAGATGGCACAGTTCCGGGTTCTTCACCATCAACTTTCCCACGCCCAGGAAAGACACGAGTCAACTGCGCAGGCGCAACCCGACCTCTGACGGAGAAGAACCAGAACCTGCCTAGCCTCGCCTACCACCCCGCCCCCACCAGCCTATGTCCCGTCCACTGCCCTCTCACTCCCAGGCCCAGGACATAAAAGCCTCTCCCAGCAGGCCCACAGTGCGAACTTCCTCAGCCCCTCCTCCTGCGCGGGACCCAGGAACCTCCCCTGAGAACGCCGGAGCGAAGTTCCTTGGCCCCTCCTCCTATGTGGGACCCAGGAACCTCGTCAGAGAACGCCGGTGCGAACTTCCTTGGCCCCTGCTCCTGTGCGGACCTTGAAACCTCGCCCGAGAATGCCGGAGTGACTTCGTCAGCCTCCACCTCTGGAGACCAGTGAACCTCACTCCGTCCTTCACATGGCATGTAAATAAAGTTTTTTTTGCCTTGCCTACTTGCCTTTCCTCTGGCATTTGCTCTGGGGGTCACATTAAAGCAAATCATTTAGTAGAAACAGGGTTTCACTATGTTAGCCAGGATGATCTCAATCTCCTGACATCGTAATCCACCCACCTCGGCTTTCTAAACTTCTGTGCTTAGATTCATGAGCCAGTGCACCCCTCCCAAAGGCCTCTATTTAAAGCAATAAAAGATTTCAGCAGACCACGAATACACACTCACATCAGTGTAGGTACTTTGGTCACAGCAGTTGCTTTACTTTTATTGTATATTGGAATTCTCAGTAATACTCATTTTGTGGGTGTAAAGGTGGAGGAAGTCACAGAACTTTTATAAAATGTTTGGAATTGTCCTGGGCATGGTGGCTCATGTCTGTAAGCTCAGCATTTTGGGAGGCCGAGATGATACATCAGAAGAGGCTGGGAATGCTCTCTTTGTTTCTGTAATAAGATCTTACTGTAAAATAAGTAATATCCACTGAAAATCATGCTATACAACCTATGCTAATGGTCAGCACTTGAACAATTTTGTTCCATTCTGAATTAACTTTAAGCAGGTCCTTCTAAGTTTTGTCTTGTGCCCTTGTGTGAAATAGCTCCCGTCATTTTAACCTCATTCATATGATTTTTAACATAAAGATGTCTGTTTCAGATTGTGGTACTTTAATATTCATTTTCAAAGTGCTGCCCACCACAGCTGTTTTGTTCTATTTCTCCGATTGGTAGTGTGCAAACCAATATGATGTCTTAACCTGTTATACAGCACACATATTGAAACAAACTAAATCCCAGAGCCATGAGTGCAGAAAAAAGGTAAGCTTTGTATAGAAATCTGGGAGTAATTTCAGCAAGCATGTATTTTTTTAATATGGTTGTTCCTGCCCTCGATAAGCATATAACCCAAGGGTTATGATGAAATCCAGCCAAGAGCAGCATGGTAAGTGACAGCAGAAATACATGGCTCAGCTACACAACAGTGGCACATTGAAAATAGCCTTTTCTCCAGGCTAAAGAAAGTGAGGTAAGAACTAGTAATCCACATCCTGGATGTATGTTAGTAAAGTGAAGTGTCAAATTTCATGTATGACAAATTCTTTGAAGGAGCTGGAAGGAAAGGGGAGCATTAAGTGTGACCTCCAATGTGGGCTACAGAGAAAAATATTGCAGATGTGATGTTGTGAATAAGAGCACTGGGGCACATGGGCAGAACTGTAAGCTTGAAGAAGAATACTGTGGCACATAGGTAGAACTGTCAACTCACAGATACAAGCTGATCACAAGGAAAGATAAGCTGGCAAAGTTAGATCTGGTAGGTGATGTGCCTTGAAGGCTCTTCAATATAAGAGCAATGAAATGAAATCAGTCTTATATCAGGCTCCCCTTAACACATGTATGATAGCACTAAGTTTGTTTTCTGCTTTAGTGCTCCAAATGTGATCCAGGAAAAATGTGCATATGGAGTTTTATCCTCTTTTTATAGCCGGAAACTTCCTAGAATCCTTCCTTCCTAGAATCCTTCCTTCATCATGGACATAGATACTCTCAATCTCTGTTTTGCCCATGCTGTACTTGTGATCTTTAACTTTTCAGTCACTTCAACACTTCCTAGTTTTCAGTCTAGAGTTTCAGAAAATGGGTGGTCCAGACACCACCTTCCACTGGGTTGCACACTGGTATGTTTCTCTACTTATCACTTTACTACTCTACATGACATGTTTATTGTGAGAAAATTTACATGGTGGTGCCATAATATAGAAGTGAAAACAGGTTTGTAGAGAAAGGTAAATAGTTTTCTTCTAAGACAAGAAATGATAGGAATGTTTATCTTCAACTAGGAAACCTTCCCCAAAGAAGAAAATTATTAAAAATATTTATTTGTTTGGAAAGGAATTGTAATTTTGTATCCTCTACTCAGCACATTGTAATTGTTACATAAGTTATTAAATGCACACTTATCTATTCGACAAGTTCTGTAGTTAGCCTTTTTCTATAAACTGAAATCACTCTATGGAAACTTCCCATTCATAGCTTGAATCTAGGTGAATATATGACAGACTCTATGGAGCAACTTCTGGATGGGAACCACCCTTCCTTCAAACACTGAACATCAACAATGGTTCTTCTGTCCACGGTGTCTCTGCAGCTGCTTCTAACTGCTCCTGATGCCACACTCGCCACCTGCTTTGTTCTCCTATCATTTTTATCAAATATTTCCAGATTTCAATATTGGGTGCAGGCAGGAAGAGAAATGTTTTGCTGTAATTTTTCAAAACTCATCTCCCTATATGATGTCCACCACCTCTCACCCAGCATGTCCTTTGATATCCACAACACTCCCTAGTTGTGGGTCTAATCCACCTTCAGTCCTAGCTTCGGTCACCTTCTGTAGAATCAGATGGTCACCAACTGCACAGAATATGAACATCCACAAGAGGCCATCCACAATTTGCTTTATCAAGTCTAAGCACTGCAGCAAGGATTTTATGGAAACACACATAAAAATCATTGAGAACAAATCTCTAAACAAATTCAGTAATAGAGGAGACACTAAGTAAATACATAGCCTAATAAAGAGTCTTTATTTACCCTCTGAATAAGTACAATTGTTCTTAATTTTTC
The DNA here is from genome assembly GCF_009764315.1 of Trachypithecus francoisi. Taxonomy (NCBI): domain Eukaryota; kingdom Metazoa; phylum Chordata; class Mammalia; order Primates; family Cercopithecidae; genus Trachypithecus; species Trachypithecus francoisi. The sequence continues at coordinate 226,115 of NW_022680488.1, read as the reverse complement.
TTCTGAGAGTAACAAAGTTAGCTTGTGTCTTGTGTCAGAAAGGAATGGCTTAACTTCAACTAGGAGACTTTTCACAAGGATGAAGAAAGTAACACAAATACTAACTATCCTATTAGTGGAATTATAATTTTGTGTCCTCCCACACAAATTATACTTGTTAAATCAGTTATCAAATGCAGATTTGTCTTTTCTCCAAGTTCAGTAGTTGTCCATTTTCTGAAAACGGAAGTCTGACTATGGAAAGACTATTTATTATGGACAGCTCAAATTTAGCTGAATGTGTGACAGACTGTATGAAGCAATTCTAGTACTACTGTTGGCACTCCTTCCTGCTGGGGCTTGTGAAACATGACCTTTTGTTGTAGAAGTCCATTAATGGCAGAAAAATGAAGACTAGTTATTAGTGAGAGTAAATCTAATAAAGTTTAGAATTTAAATGAAAAGGTTAAATCATTTTCAAAAGGATAAAGAAGTAAATTAAAAAAGAATGCACTGCAAATACATTAGATTCCAATCTTTCATATCTAACATTATTGCTCTAGGAAATCATTTTCTTTCACCGAGAATACAATGCGAATTGCATAAAAATCATCTCTATATAAAAAGTAGTTTCCCATTTTTCCCTGAAAAGAAATCCAAGTATAAATTCTAGGGTAGTCAAGTTTCTTAGTTTAGTTCATTTTATTTACTTATTTTTTATTCTACCTTTTGCTGTAGGGTACTTGTGCACAATGTGCAGGTTTTTTACATATGTATACATGTGCCACATTGGTGTGCTGCACCCATTTACTCATCATTTACATAAGGTATATCTCCTAGTGCTATCCCTCCCCCTACCCCCACCCTACACAAGGCCCTGGTGTGTGATGTTCCCTTCCTGTGTCCAAGCGTTCTTATTGTTCAATTCCCACCTATGAGTGAGAACATGCGGTGTTTGGTTGTCTATTCTTGCGATAGTTTGCTGAGAATGATGGCTTGAGCTTCCTCCAAGTCCCTACAAAGGACAAGAACTCGACTGTTTTTACGGCTGCATCGTATTTCATAGTGTATATGTGCTGCATTTTCTTAATCCAATCTGTCAATCTGTCACTGATGGACATTTGGGCTGATTCCAAGTCTTTGCTAATGCGAATAGTGTCACAAGAAACATACGGGTGCTTGTGTCTTTATAGCAGCATGATTTACAATCCTTTGGGTATATACTCAGAAATGGGATGGCTGGGTCAGATGGTATTTCTAGTTCTAGATCCTTGAGGAATTGCCACACTGTCTTCCACAGTGGTTGAACTAATTTACAGTCCCATAACAGTGTAAAAGTGTTCCTATTTCTCCACATCAACTCCAGCACCTGTTGTTTCCTGACTTTTTAATGATCACCATTCTAACTGATGTGAGATGGTATCTCATAGTTTTGATTTGCATTTCTCTGATGGCTAGTGATGATGAGTATTTTTCATGTGTCTGTTGACTACATAAATATCTTCTTTTGAGAAGTGTCTGTTCACATCCTTTGCCCACATTTTGATGGGGTTGTTTGTTTTTTTCTTGTAAACTTCTTTGAGCTCTTTTTAGGTTCTGGATATTAGCCTTTTGTCAGATGAGTAGATTGCAAAACTTTTCTGCCATTCTGTAGGTTGCCTGTTCCCTCTGATGGTAGTTAATTTTTCTGTGCAGAAACTCTTTAATTAGAGCCCATTTGTCAGTTTTGGCTTTTGTCAACATTGCTTTTGATGTTTTAGACATGAAGATCTTGTCCATGGCTATGTCATAAATGGTACTGCCTAGGTTTTCTTGTAGGGTTTTTATGGTTTTAGGTCTAACATTTAAGTCTCTAATCCATCTTGAGTTGATTTTTGTATAACGTGTAAGGAACGGATCCAGTTTCAGCTTTCACGTATGACTAGCCAGTTTTCCCACCACCATTTATTAAATAGGAAATCCTTTCCCCATTTCTTATATTTGTCAGGTTTGTTAAAGATCAGATGGTTGTAGATATTTGGTATAATTACTGAGGGCTCTGTTCTGTTGCCTTGGTCTATATCCCTGTTTTGGTACCAGTACCATGCTGTTTTTGTTACTGTAGCCTTGTAGTGTAGTTTGAAGTCAGGTAACATGATGTCTCCAGCTTTGTTCTTTTGGCTTAGGATTGTCTTGGCAATATGAGCTCTTTTTTTGCTTCCACATGAATTAAAGTAGTTTTTCTTCAAGTCTGTAAAGAAAGTCATTGGTAGCTTAATGGGGATAGCATTGAATCTTATAAATACCTTGGGCATTATGGTCATTTTCACAATATTGATTCTTCCTATCCATGAGCATGGAATGTTCTTCCATTTGTTTGTGTCCTCTTTTATTTCACTGAGCAGTGGTTTGTAGTTCTTCTTGAAGAGGTCCTTCATATCTCTTGTAAGTTTTATTCCTAGATATTTTATTCTCTTTGAAGCAATTGTGAATGGGAGTTCACTCATGATTTGACTGTCTGTTATTGGTGTATAAGAATGCTTGTGATTTTTGCACATTGATTTTGTATCCTGAGACATTGCTGAAGTTGCTTATCAGCTTGAGGAGATTTGGGGCTGAGATAATGGGGTTTTCTAAATTCATGTCATCTGCAAACAGGGACAATTTGACTTCTTCTTTCCCTAATTGAACATCTTTTATTTCTTTCTCTTGCCTGATTTTCCTAGCTAGAACTTCCATCACTATGTTGAATAGAGTGGCGAGAGAGGGCATCCCTGTCTTGTGCCAGTTTTCAACGGGAATGCTTCCAGTTTTTGCCCCTTCAGTATGATATTGGCTGTGGTTTTGCCATACATAGCTCTTATTATTTTGAGACTTCCATCATATCGAATATATGAGAGATTTTAGCACGAAGGCTGTTGAATTTTGTCAAAGGCCTTTGCTGCATCTATTGAGATCATTACGTGGTTTTTGTCTTTGGTTCTGTTTATATGCTGGATTATATTTATTTGTTTGTGTATGTTGAACCAGCCTTGCATCCCAGGGATGAAGCCCACTTGATCATGGTGGATAAGGTTTTTCATGTGCTGCTGGATTCGGTTTGCCAGAATCTTATTGAGGATGTTTGCATCCATGTTCATCATGGATATTGGTCTAAAGTTCTCTTTTTCTGTTGTGTCTCTGCGAGGCTTTGGTATCAGGATGATGTTAGCCTCATAAAATGAGTCGAGGAGGATTCCCTCTTTTTATATTGATTGGAATAGTTTCAGAAAGAATGGTACCAGCTCCTCCTTGTACCTCTGGTAGAATTTGGCTGTGAATCAGTCTGTTCCAGGATTTCTCTTGGTTGGTAAGCTATTAATTATTGCCTCAATTTCAGAGCCTGCTATTGGTCTATTCAGGGATTCAACTTCTTCCTGGTTTAGTCTTGGGAGGGTGTAGGTTTCCAGAAATTTATCCATTTCTTCTAGGTTTTCTCAGTTATTTGTGTAGAAGTGTTTATAATATTCTATGATGATAGTTTGTATTTTTGTGGGATTGGTGGTGATATCCCCTTTATCATTTTTTATTGCATCTATTTGATTCTTCTCTCTTTTCTTCTTTGTTAGTTTTGCTAGCTATCTATCATTTTTTTTTATCTTTACAAAAGACCAGCTCCTGTATTCATTGATTTTTTGAAGGATTTTTTATGTCTCTATCTCCTTCAGTTCTGCTCTGATCTTAGTTATTTCTTGCCTTCTGCTGGCTTTTGAATATGTTTTCTCTTGCTTCTCTAGTTCTTTTAATTGTCATGTTAGGGTTTCAATCTTAGATCTTTCCTGCTTTCTCTTGTGGGTGATCAGTGCTATAAATTTCCCTCTACACACTGCTTAAATGTGTCCCAGAGATTTTGGTACATTGTATCTCTGCTCTCATTGGTTTCAAAGAGCATCTTTATTTCTGCCTTCATTTCTTTATGTACCCAGGAGTGAGTCAGGAGCAGGTTATTCAGTTTCCACGTAGTTGAGCAGTTTTGATTGAGTTTCTTAGTCCTGAGTTCTAGTTTGATTGCACTGTGGTCTGAGAGACAGTTTGTTATAATTTCTGTTCTTGTACATTTGCTGAGGAGTGCTTTACTTCCAATTATGTGGTCAATTTTGGAATAAGTGTGATGTGGTGCTGAGAAGATGTATATCTGTTGATTTGGGGTGGAGAGTTCTGTAGATGTCTATTAGATCTGCTTGCTGCAGAGATGAGTTCAATTCCTGGATATCCTTGTTAACTTTCTGTCTCGTTGATCTGTCTAATGTTGACAGTGGGGTGTTGACGTCTCCCATTACTACTGTATGGGAGTCTAAGTCTCTTTTTAAGTCTCCAAGAACTTGCTTTATGAATCTGGGTGCTCCTGTATTGGGTGCCATATATTTAGGATAGTTAGCTCTTCCTGCTGAATTGATCCCTTTATCATTATGTAATGGCCCTCTTTGTCTCTTTTGATCTTTGATGGTTTAAAGTCTGTTTTATCAGAGACTAGTATTGCAACTCCTGCTTTTTTTGTTTTCCATTTGCTTGGTAGATCTTCCTCCATCCCTTTATTTTGAGCCTATGTGTGTCTCTGCATGTGAGATGGGTCTCCTGAATACAGCAAATGGATGGGTCTTGACTCTTTATACAATTTGCCAGTCTGTGTCTTTTAAATGGGCCATTTATCCCAATTACATTTAAGGTTAATGTTGTTATGTGTGAACTTGATCCTGTCATTATGATATTAACTAGTTATTTTGCTCATTAGTTGATGCAATTTATTCCTTGCCTTAGTGGTCTTTACATTTTGGCATGTGTTTGCAATGGCTGGTACCGGTTGTTCCTTTCCATGTTTAGGGCTTCCTTCAGGGTCTCTTGTAAGGCAGGCCTGGTGGTGACAAAATCTCTCAGCATTTGCTTGACTGTAAAGGATTTTATTTCTCCTTCACTTATGAAACTTAGTTTGGCTGGATATGAAATTCTGGGTTGAGAATTCTTTTCTTTAAGAATGTTGAATATTGGCCACCACTCTCTTCTGGCTTGGAGAGTTTATGCTGAGACACTCTCTGTTAGCCTGTGGGCTTCCCTTTGTGAGTAACCAGACCTTTCTCTCTGGTTGTCCTTAACATGTTTTCCTTCATTTCAACTTTTGTGAATCTGACAATTCTGGGTCCTGGAGTTACTCTTTTTGAGGATTATCTCTGTGGCATTCTCTGCATTTCCTGAATGTGAATGCTGGCCTGCCTTTCTAGGTTGGGAAAGTTCTCCTGGATAATATCTTGCAAAGTGTTTTCCAACTTGGTTCCATTCTCCTCATCACTTTCAGGTACACCAATCAGACATAGATTTCATCTTTTCACATACTCCCACATGTCTTGGAGGCTTTGTTCATTTCTTTTCCCTCTTTTTCTCATTTCTTGTCTTCTCACTTCATTTGATTCATTTAATCTTCAATCACTGATACCCTTTCTTACAATTGATTGAGTAGGTTACTGAAGCTTGTGCATTTATCACATAGTTCTCGTGTCATAGTTTTGAACTGTGTCAGGTCATTTAAGTACTTCTCTACATCGGTTATTCTGGTTAGCTATTCATCAAATCTTTTTTAAATGTTTTAAACTTCTTTGCCTTGGGTTCAAATTTCCTCCTTTAGCTCAGAGAAGTTTGATTGTCTGAAGCCTTCTCTCAACTCATCAGAGTCATTCTCCAGACAGCTGTGTTCCATTCCTGGTGAGGAGATCCATACCTTTGGAGGGGGAGAGGCACTCTGATTTTTAGAATTTTCAGCTTTTCTGCACTGATTTTCCCCCTCTTTGTGTGTGTGTGTGTGTGTGTGTGTGTGTGGTTTTTTCTACCTTTGTTCTTTGATGATGGTGACATACTAATGGGGTTTTGGTGTGGATATCCTTTCGGTTTGTTAGTTTTCTTTCTAACAGTCAGGGACCTTCAGCTGTAGATCTGTTGGAGTTGCTCGAGATCCACTCCAGACCCTCTTTACCTGGGTATTAGCAGCAGAGGCCGCAGAAAAGTGAATAATGGTTTACAGCAAATGTTGCTGTTTGATCGTTTCTGTGGAAGCTTCATCTCAGAGGGATATGTGGCCGTGTGAGGTGTGAGGTGTCAGTCTGCCCCTAGTTGTGGGTGTCTCCAAGTTAGGCTACTTGGGGGTCAGGGACCCATTTAAGCAGGCAGTCTGTCCTTTCTCAGATGTCAAACTCCATGCTGGGAGAAGCAGTACTCTCTTCAAAGCTGTTAGACAGGATATTTAAATCTGCAGAGGTTTCTGCTGCCTTTTCTTTGGCTATGCCCTGTCCTCAGAGGTGGAGTCTACAGAAGTAGCAGGCCTCCTTGAGCTGCAGTGGGCTCCACCCAGTTAGAGTTTCCTGGCCACTTTGTTTATCTACTCAAGCCTCAGTAATGGCGGGTGCCCCTCCCCCAGCCTTGCTGCTGCCTGACAGCAATCTGCTGCCTGACAGACTGCTGTGCTAGCAATAAGGGAGGCTCCATGGGCGTGGGCCACTCCAAGCCAGGCACAGGAGACAATCTCCTGGTGTGCCATTCGCTAAGACCCTTAGAAAGCCCAGTATTAGGCTGGGAGTCACCCGATTTTCCAGGTGTTGTGTGTCATATTTTCCCTTGGCTAGGAAGGGGAATTCCTTTCCCTCTTGTGCTTCTGGGGTGAGGTGATTCCTCACTCTGCTTTGGTTCTCACATGGTGGGCTGCACCCACTGTCCTGCACCCACTGTCTGATATGCCCCAGTGAGATGAATCCAGTACCTCAGTTGGAAATGCAGAAATCACTCATCTTCTGTTTTGCTCACACTGGAGCTGGAGGCTGGAGCTGTTCCTATTTGGCCATCTTGGAACCACCCCCAAGTCTTTTTATTTTAATTACAATTAAAGTCTTGGCCATCTTATTTATTAGCTCTCTAGTTTATATGCATAAATCAAAGAAACGTTTTCAGACAAACATTAAAATTTATAATGTAAGGTGACATTACTGAGAAAATATATTCCTCCACGAGGGGATATGTTCCTTCTCCCTCCCACTAATGACACAGTAATATACACTCGTTGAAAATTATTAGTAAGTAATACACTGCTACAAACAATAGTTCTCTTCTCCATGTCTGTGTTGATTTTGTGTACATGTGTGAGTTGGTTAGAATGCATCTGCTTTATCTCTAACATTCAACAGCAAGATGAACTAGTCTTGGACTTTCGGTGAAGGTTGGCTGTGCCTTTGTGCATCAAGTGATCTGACATATCCTCAGACATAAGAATTTTTGAACCCCTTCCGTAAAGCCTGCTGCCACGTTTGTGGTATATTTTGCTCTTGTTGCAAAGTAAGGATTGTCACAATTCTAGCTGCATAAGCTTCACTTGTTCTATAAACACCTGCCATTCACTTATGCCAGTCTTGGAATCCACAATGACAAAAGGAAAGTTATCAGATTCTTCCACATTTGTGTAGTAGATGAACTCTTTCTTCCAGTTACTTAAGTTCTGGAAGTTTTGTGAATTGTTGATACTAAAAGTAAGGAGACAACTGTCATAACCTCTGTAAAATGCATCCTCAGGCTTCAGAATCTCTCCTAACCTGCTATGTCACAAATCTGCATGATAACAATGTAAATCCCTTTCAAATATGACTTAAAATTCCACATGTATTGTATAGAACAGCTGAGTATCAAACTTATTAGTTTAGTCACATATCTATTCATAAGTGAACTCCTCGCAACCCCACCATCTCCAAAGTGAATTACTTTACAAAGTGATAATGTCTTGCCACTATTTATCTCAAGAGCTTCAAGAACCCTGGAAAATAAAACGCCACCATGACATTCCTTTTTACCTACATATTCTTCTATACGAGTGAATGAATATCAGCATTTAGCTGAAATAAAACACATAGCCCCAGGGCATAACAAAAATAAGACTGGGTTTTTACTGAGCACATAGCCATGTGCCAGCTAGTATACTACCATGATTCTCCAAAACAACTAAAAAGGGTTCACTTTTCCCCTTTCTCAGTTTACATTTGACTGTGAAGTTGACAAAGTAATAGTAATTAATAATTAGAATTTACCTCACTGGTTCTCCTCCTTGTCGTCAAAATATCATTGTCTATATTTTTGCCTATGCACTCCATTGCAAGAACACTGTTTCTGATTGGGGGGGATACACACACACACACACACACCACACACACACACACACATAAGGTTGCTGGATCCAGAAGTCATGTGATAAGTAGCACCAGCATTTTTGATTCCCACAATTCTTTCTGATGGATGAAATCTAACCAACAGCAGATACTTCCACTCAAAAAGTGCTTCACAACCTGAGATGAAAAGAAAAATTAATGCTTGTATTATGAAAATAATAATTCTGCCCACTCTTCTTTCCATCAAGTGACAAATTAATACTAACAACAACGGCCAGACACGGAGGCTCAAGCCTGTAATCCCAGCACTTTGGGAGGTGGATCACGAGGTCAGAGATCCAGACCATCCTGACTAACATGGCGAAACCCCGTCTCTACTAAAAAATACAAAAAAACTAGCCGGGCAAGGTGGCGGGCCCCTGTAGTCCCAGCTACTCAGGAGGCTGAGGCAGGAGAATGGCCTAAACCCGGGAGGCGGAGCCTTCAGTGAGCTGAGATCTGGCCACTGCACTCCAGCCTGGGTGACAAAGCGATACTCCGTCTCAAAAACAAACAAACAAACAACAACAACAAAACAAAGACAACAACTCATTTATCAACACAGCTATTTTGAAAGAGTACTTTAAATTTTCATATTAACAACAAATTGAGTGACCATTACAGATGTTTAACTTCAGAACCCTTAGGTCCATATTTTAATGATATGATGTACGTTTGTTAAAAAAAGTGTTTGTTTAAAAATCTCCTTTAATACATATTTTAACTGCCAATTCAATTGTTAAATAAATTAATGTAAAAGGTATTTTTAAAAAGGTAGTATTCTCTCTAGATAGATTGCACAAGACAAAGTTCTGACCTTGTAAGCAGTGAGTTTAGCTAGAAACTCCTACAACGTACTAGAAAATATACTCACACAGAGAAAAATATAAACAAATATAATTTCACATTTATCAGTTAAAGATTGGTACAGAATGCTGCTGATATTTGTATTCTTAATCCAAAGTTCTCTCTTGAAATAAACTGAATAGAAACTAAAAATAAACATAGGTTAAAAAAATATCTCTTTTCAAGAAATTATTTTTGTGTTTGTTTGACATAATTAAACATCTCATTATATCTTGAAACAATTTTGAATTTTGTTCCAAAGAAAAACCATTTAAAAAATTCCAAGAACAATCAATAAATGTAATTCATTTCCAAAATTAGATTTTTGAAGAAATTTCTAAAACCTGAGAACTTTACCAAAGAGAAAAATAACATTCTAAATTAACATAGTCTTTTAATTACATATTAATGGAAGTACATTTATTTACAATAAAAAGAAAATGCATTAAAATTATGGTTTTTTCTTGAGTTATGAAACATGTAAAGAAGCTCATCAAAAATATGATATAAAATAAGTTTTTGCAAGATGGATGTTTTCATAATTAGAAATTCAATCAAGGGCCAGGGATGGTGGCTCACACTTGTAATTCCATCACTTTTGGAGGCCAAGGCAGGCAGTAGACTTGAAGCCGGGAGCTTGAGACAGGCCTGGCCAATATGTTGAAACCCCATCAGGTGCGGTGGTACTCACCTGTAATTTCAGCTAATCAAGAAGCTGAGGCAGAATACTCACTTGAAACTGGGAAGCAGGGGTTTCAGTGTGCCAAGATTCTACTGCTATACTCCATCCAAACAGACAGTATGAGATTCCTTTATAAAATAAAATAAAATAAATTCAATCAATTAAGAAGTGAGATATACTACTTATTTATTTTTCAAGGCATGTTGTGGCAACTCTGAATTGTAATTACAAAAATGTCTTAAATAAAGTGCAGCATACATTTCAAAGTTAATACAACTTCGATTTTACAAAAAGAAAGCTTTTTCTTCTTCATTTAATGTATTCAGTTTTGTTTTATATTAAGTTCTATGGTACATTCTCAGGACATACTAGTTTATTTCATAGGTAAAATTGTTCCATGATTGTTCACTCTGTCTATCAACATAACACCTATGCATTCAGTCCCACATAGATTAGCTATTCACCCTGAAGCTCTTTTCTTTCCCTGTCCCCTGAAAGACCAAGTTGAATGCTGTTCCTCTCCCTGTGTCTATGTGTCTTTAATGTTCACCATGAGCATTTAGTGATTGTGAATATGCAATACTTGTTTTCTTGTTTCTGTGTTAATTCGCTGAGGATGATGGCTTCCAGCTTCATCCATCTCCCTTCAGAGAACATGATCTCCTTCCTTTTAATGACTGCATGTTATTTCATGACTTATATGTGCCTTGCTTTCTTTATCCAGTCTGTTACTGAAGGGCATTTGACTTAATTCCATGTCTTTGCTACTGTGATTAGTGCTATAATAAACATAAACATGCATGTATTATTAAAATAGAATGACTTATTTTGAAGGGGAGCTATACACGTAGGAATGAAATTGCTGAGTCCAATAGTATTTATTGTTCTCAATATGTGATGAATTTACTACACATTTTTCCACAATGTCTGTACTGATTTACATTCCAAATAACAGTGTAAAGCATTCCTATGGCTGCACTAACTCACCATCATCTGTTGTATCCTGGATTTTTAGTAATCTCCGTTTTGACTGGCCTCAGATGATATCTCATTGTGGTTTGGGTTTGTGTTTGCCGGTCTGTGTCTTTTAATTGGAGCATTTAGTCCATTTACATTTAAGGTTAATATTGTTATGTGTGAACATGATCCTGCCATTATGATATTAACTGGTTATTTTGCTCATTAGTTGATGCAGTTCCTTCCTAGCATTGATGGTCTTTACATTTTGGCATGTTTTTGCAATGGCTGGTACCGGTTGTTTCTTACCATGTTTAATGTTTCCTTCAGGGTCTCTTGTAAGGCAGGACTGGTGGTAACAAAATCTCTAAGCATTTGCTTATCTGTAAAGGATTTTATCTCTTCTTCACTTATGAAACTTAGTTTTGCTGGATATCAAATTCTGGGTTGAGAATTTTCTTTAAGAATGTTGAATATTGACCCCTACTCTCTTCTGACTTGCAGCATTTCTGCTGAGAGATCTGCTGTTAGTCTGATGGGCTTCCCTCTGTGGGTAACCTGAGGTTTCTCTCTGGCTGCCCTTAACAGTTTTTCCTTCATTTCAACTTTGGTGAATCTGACAATGATGTGTCTTGTAGTTGCTATTCTTGAGGAGTATCTCTGTGGCGTTCTCTGTATTTTCTGAATTTGAATGTTGGCCTGCCTTACTAGGTTGGGGAAGTTCTCCTGGATTATATCCTGAAGAGTATTTTCCAAGTTGGTTCCATTTTCCCCCTCACTTTCAGGCACCCCAGTCAGATGTAGATTTGCTCTTTTCACATAATCCCATACTTCTTGAAGGCTTTATTCATTTCTTTTTCCTCTATTTTCTTTAGACTTCTCTTCTCACTTAATTTCATTCATTTGATCCTCAATCGCTGATACTCTTTCTTCCAGTTGATCAAATTGGTTACTGAAGCTTGTGCATTTGTCACGTATTTCTCATGTCATGGTTTTTATCTCTGTCAGTTCATTTATGGCCTTCTCTGCATTGATTATTCTAGTTATCCATTCTTCCATTCTTTTTTCAAGATTTTTAGTTTCTTTGCACTGGGTACGTATTTCCTCCTTTAGCTTTGAGAAGTTTGATGGACTGAAGCCTTCTTCTCTCAACTCATCAAAGTCATTCTCCACCCAGCTTTGATCTGTTGCTGGTGATGAGCTGCATTCCTTTGGAGGGGGAGATGCACTCTTATTTTTGAATTTCCAGCTTTTCTGCTCTGCTTTTCCTCCATTTTTGTGGTTTTATCTGCCTTTGGTCTTTGATGATGGTGATGTACTGATGGGGTTTTGGTGTGGGTGTCCTTCCTGTTCGTTAGTTTTCATTCTAATAGTCAGGACCGTCAGTTGTAGGTCTGTTGGAGATTGCTTGAAGTCCACTCTAGACCTGTTTGCCTGGGTATTAGCAGCAGAGGCTGCAGAAGATAGAATATTCCTGAACAGCAAGTGTACTTGCCTGATTCTTGCTTTGGAAGCTTCATCTCAGGGGTGTACCCCACCCTGTGAGGTGTTGGGTGTTAGTCTGCACCTAGTGGGGGATGTCTCCTAGTTAGGCTACTCAGGGGTGAGGGACCCACTTGAGCAGGCAGTCTGTCCATTCTCAGATCTCAACCTCTGTGTTGGGAGATCCACTGCTCTCTTCAAAGCTGTCCAGACAGGGTCGTTGTGTCTGCAGAGGTTACTGCTGATTTTTTTTATTTGTTTAGCTGTGCCCTGTCACCAGAGGTGGAGTCTACAGAGACAGGCGGGCCTCCTTGAGCTGCTGTGAGCTCCAGCCAGTTTGAGCATCCCAGTGGCTTTGTTTACCTACCTATTTAAGCCTCAGCAATGACGGATGCCCGGCCCCCAGCCTCGTTGCTGCCTTGCAATTCCATCGCAGACTGCTGTGCTAGCAAGGAGGAGGGTCCCTGGGCATGGGACACTCCTGGCCAGGTGTGGGATATAATTGCCTGGTGTGCCAATTGCTTTGACCCTTGGTAAAGCACAGTATTGGGGCGAGCGTTACCCAATTTTCCAGGCGTTGTGTGTCTCAGTTCCCCTGGCTAGGAGAAGGAATTCTCTTCCTCTTGCACTTCCCAGGTGAGGTGATGTGTCGGTCTGCTTCAGCTCTTGCTGGTCGGGCAGCAGCAGCTGACCAGCACTGATTGTCCGGCACTCCCTAGTGAGGCAAATGCAATACCTCAGTTGAAAATGTAGAAATCGCCCGTGTTCTGTGTCACTCCCACTGGGAGCTGGAGACTGGAGCTCTTCCTATTCAGTCATCTTCTAACTGTGAATTTATCAGGTATTGTTTATGCCTGTTCACCTGACAAAAGACAAAAATCCATGTACTGATGGAACTTACATTTTGACTTTAATGGAAAACAGTGACAACAACCAGCGATTTTATTTTTAAGTAAGAAGGATAAGGATGGTGGGTTAATTTATAAGCAGATTAATAGTAAAAACTCAAAGGAGATTTCAGCAAACTTCTTGAAACCACAAGTAGTGCAAAACCTCTGAAGTCATAATGTATACTGAGACTCTGAACAAGAAAGATGATGGTAGAAGAAGACATGCAAAAGATAATTAGAAGAAAATAATATGCACCTGTTTGTTACATTATAAAAATAATCATTTTAGCTTAGGAAGAAGGGAAGATGGGACTGAATGGAAATAGGCAGAGTTTCTTTTTAAGGAAAGGTCAACAACCAATATTTAAATAATAGTGATAGTTCCACAACATTGGAATATCTTGAAAATCACTGAATGTGTACTTTAAAATGGTTAATATTATAATATCTGAGATACAGCTACATAGTTGTAATAGTGGTAATAGTGTAATAGTTGTAATAGCAGAAGGTAGAAGATCACTAAAGAGGCTGAGTAAATCAGATGAAAAGTGGATGACCTGTATCTAGGTGATGGGAGAAGAAATAAGGAAAGTGATTCAATTCTGAACCTGTTTTAAAAGAAAAACTGCAGAATTTTGAGAATCAATAGCAATGATGAGATGAAAAGAAAAATATCGAGGATGACGTTACAGTTTTAGGCCTTTGCAACAGGATGTAATTACTCTCAGGTGAAATGGGAAACATTTGGGGGAAGTTGTTTGGAAGGAGCATCAGAATTCAGTGTGTAGCCTTGATATCAGATTGCCTGTTAAACATGGGTGTGTACAATAGAGTCACATATGATCTGGGCTTTGATAAGAGACTGGCTGGAGATAACAATTTGGGACTCATAGTACTATTCAGAAATCCATCGTACATGGAGAGATAACTGGAAGTTTCAGTGTAAACTGGCCTGGTGGCTTGCATCTCCAAAGGCAGCACTTTGGAAGCCTGAGGCAGGCAGATAGCTTGATCCCAGGAAATCAAGACCAGCCAGGATACTGGAGAGGCCCTGTTTCTACCAAAATTATCAAGTTTGGGTGGCCTGTAGTCACAGTCCCCTGGGAGACTGAGGTGGAAAGATCATCTGGTCCCCAGGAGGTTGAGGGTGCAGTGACTTCTTGACACACCACTGCATTCCAGCCTGGACAACAGAGACTGACTATGTCTCCATAATCAAACAACAAAGACAAGAAATTAAAAAAAAAAAAAACTATTATATTTGTCAAAATGAAGTTGATTATTTTAAATACAGTACATTTGTTAGACTGTTGGTGATGAAACCTGACTGGTAAAGGTAAGTGGAATTTTCAAATGAAAGTGTATTATCCATGGTAATCCTGAAATTCAAGATAACATTTTAAATTTAGCAATTAGGGTGACACTGATGACCTTTGAGAAAGAACTGTGATTTCACTGTTTTGGGATAAAACCTGAGACAGAATGAGAACTGATGGAAGGAAATATATATAGAAATTCTCTGTGGAAATTAAAAGCAGAGAAAAGATCAATACCAAAGGAGACAGTTTTGTTATGGATCATAAAATATGGAGTTTTTTATACATGTGTGATTAGGAAATCAGAGCAGTACAAAGAGAATAAACAAATTACATGAAAGAGGAAAGATCAATCATATGATGGGTTGGGTCCAGAAGGATGTATTTTAAAATGTGATAAAGGTTTTGTTTTTGAATAAATAAGTGTATATAGATAAATGTGTGATTTAGATCCACATAACAAACAATAGAATTGGAGAAATATAATACTCTGTAGCATAAAACTTAACAAATAGGAGGAAAGGATATTTATGATAAGTTATGAGAATAAAAACAATGCAAACTAAGTTCAGCAAATGAACATTTTATCAAATGAAAATAACATAGGTAACCTTGGTTCCTAGCTTCCACTTTTTTAAACTACTACTTCCATTTTTCCAATTGATATATTTTAACAACCAACATGTTCTGGGGAAATATTATGTTTTCTCTCTGGCAATTTGCATTAGATTCTTAGATATTTCATGGCCTTTTATTATATTAGCAGCATTTGTAGTCAGAGAAACATTTCTGTCTATGTTATTTCCAATATTTACTTGATTTAAAGTGCTGTTGCCTTTTATCTTCTTTCTTATTCATTTTTGTTGAATATTGTTTCCCACTCAATAATTTATCTGGCAGTTTTGTTTAGAAAGAACCTAATGTGAGCTATTTCATGCCACCTTGCCAAGAGAAGAAGAAACTGTTAATAACACATAGATGGCATCACAAGCAGTCTCTAAATTATCCACAGTGATTCTGCCACAAAACCTGGGACACTGTACAGGTTTGAATAGAGATATTATTTTCCAGTTCTACGTTGTAAAAGTTTACTTTTAAAAATAAAAATGAAGTCAATTGTAAAGAAGGAGCCCTGTGTTTTAAAACTAATGAAATACTTGAATCCCATTCATGAAGTACGAAGACCAAAGTTTCCACAATATCTCAGTATGTTCCTGCTGCTATAACACAATACCTTGGACTGGGTAACTTATGAAACCAGAAAGAAATTTCTTACAGTTTAGAGACTGGGAAGTTCAACATCAAAGCACTGGCAGGTTCAGTGTCTGGTGAAGGCCTGGTCTCTGCTTCCAGATGGTACCTTGTTGCTGTGTTCTCCAGAGAGTGTCCTCTAATGGTAGAGGACAAAAAAGCCTAGTTAGTTCAGTTGAATTTTTTTTATAAGGTCGCTAATTGCACTCTTAATTGCTTCTCAAATTTCCAACTTTTTATTCTATCACACTGGGGGTTTTAAATTCCAACATATAAATTCTGGACGATTACATATATTCAAGCTACAGGCATCAAATGGAAAGACTAGAGGCAATACTGTACTATTTATAATGCCTAGAAAATCTGTATTTTAATGTTCACGGAGAAAACAGACATGTGCTGGGAAAAATGACCTCTTGTTTTACAGATGGCAGCCAAACTCTTCAGAGGAAGAACACAACCCTTCCCAAATGTACGCCTAGCTTTCACCAGTAAGAAAGTTTATACTCACCTAGAACTTTAAGACAAAAATAAGAATTTTTTTTTTTTAAACAGAATAGTTCCTTTTAGTGTAAAGAATGAGACATTTATGACTGGAAATGTGGTTTTGCTTGACTTGAATGACAGAGAAACATTTACAAAGGAGTAAATGTTATGTAACTTCTTATCATATTTGAGTTAGAAGCTGAACAGCAAACCTGGTTACCAAGAGTCATCTAGTACTTCATGAGAAAAGCCTGTTAAATTACCAAAGGGGAGACAAAAAAAATGTAAAATTTTGAAAATTTGTGTTAGATTTATTTGATATCTTCTCAACTTATTTCCTTAGGAGTTTCTGGCCTAGCTTATAAATTATATTAGGATCGATTTCACAAGTTATAAAACTCAATACATTCTTTTTATAGTCAGTAATTCTGATTGATTCAATAACGTCTTACAGGCAACCTCAAATTTCTAACCATTTCTTTTGGCTAACAAAATGAGCAATGAACTGTTCACATATGAAACACAGTGTGTGGGGAAACCAAGTCCATTTTAGCTATGTCACTAGATTGAAGTATGTCTATAGGGAGTCTTCCTGAACCATCTTTTCTGAGTTCTGATTACATGGGGGAATAGGAGGAATTTTGAAAATGCATTAATTTTATGAAATACTTTAAGAACCATTTTGAAACATATATGTAATTTAAAAGCCTAAAAAATGGTGACTTATAAACAAAAAATTTAGCAAGTCCATCAAAATAAACCATCAGGTATGCATTTAGCACCATGATACTTCAGACTTCTATAAAATACTAAAGTCAGTACTAACGTACTTGTTATATAATAGTTTTATTCTTTCTTGTTGGTAAAACAATGAACTACTTTACTTTTACAAATTTTGACAAACCAAAATCTCTTAAATATTTTACCTTAAAAACATTCATAAATTTTTCCAAAAGAGTAATATCTTTAAAATCCCAAGGTTATATCTGAACTTTGGATTTTTTATGGCTTTTCACATTTTTGTCTTCAATGGAGAAGAAAGATTATTACTCAGATGTGGATTTCAGTCCAAGAAGCTAAAATAAGCCACAGAAGCCTACGTGTTCCCCACCCACAGCATGTAAGTCAGTGAACTAATTTTTCATAATGGAAGTCATTGCTATCATTAATGGAAAACAAATGAGTCAGCTCAATGAAAGAAGCAATTAATTTTCTGCAAGTGTCCTGTGCTTTAGACTTGTATTAACCAGGAATCCAGGGATCATCATATGCTACAATAATTCAAGTAAGACCTAGCAAGTGTGTTAAGTGGACATAGTAGTCTATGGGACAAGAATCAGAACACAGAAGGGAAGAATGAACCTGAAGAAAAAGGGAGGCAACATATGCTCCTGGAAGCAATCTTGAACTGGCAGCCATCTCTGCCCTTGGGTTCCTCTAGTGCCAGGTAGACATTGACTGTCTCTTTTTAACTCTGATTTCAAAGCAACATTCTGAAGCAAAGCACAGTCTACCTCTACCTTTTTTACAGCCTTACTTAAGGATAGATGAGCATGCACAAAAATTACCTTCAAAAACAATCATTTACTACTAATTTCCTAAGCTGCACATTCTATGCAGCCTTTCTCACTGCTTGTAAGACAAGAAGAGCACAGGGATGCCTTTAGGGCACTGCCACTCCTCTGACTTGGACACTACTTGACTACCTTCCCTGACATCAATGTACTTACTAAAGGTGTACAATGCAGCAACTTGTACAGAGAATTAAGTCATAATTATACCTTTTCTTGATCCAGTTTTTCTAATTGCCTTTCTAAAATGTAGGTCACTCTGCCTTTTTTCTTCTCTCTGCCTTCATCTTTTGCTTGCTGTTTCCATATTTTTTCTTCTTCTTTTGTTCTTCAATTTGTTTCTGATCTACACCTAATGGGAGAGAAAATAAAGAGTTGCTGCCCATATCAGATTGTTCAAATGAATGTGGGACCAGTCTGCAGGAGTTCTTGTGAGGACTTGGGGAGATTCTGCTTGGCTTTTGGTTGGCATGTGACGTGCTTCAAGTCACTGTTCCATGTTCATTGACTTCAAGCCCCCAGTCCCACTCCTTGCCACTGCATCCCACTTCACTTGGCTGAGATGAAGACAAGTCACACTCATCATGACTGACTCCAACTGACATATCATCCCTCCATGTTGCAGGTTCTTTTCCTTTACACAGATCTCCTTTCTCTTTTCAGAAGCAAAACCTACATTTCTGCCTCTGCCTTTGATTATAATCCCTCTCCTGTCTTTAGGACCCTGACTGAGCTACTGATCCCTATTTCTGTACAGAGCAGTTTTATAACTTTTAATTCCATAAAGATGCTCAAGTCTGTTCTACCCTGAAAAACAAAACAAACAAAAAAAACAAAACAAAACAGAACAGAAATCACACCCTGGTACTGCCCGTCATTCCAACCATCTTACTTCTCATTCCCCACTTCCTCCAAATGGACAGCAGCCCCTTCCTGGGTTTTCATGATTACTTGCATGTGGATCCTTTCCATATATTTTCCTCTACTCCTGATCTCTCTACATATCCTCACATCAATAGTTCTGACAGTTTCCTGCCACATGCATGTGAAAACACCACAGTATCAGCTTCATCCCAGGCATGATCATCTCAGGTTTTTGATCATGCTCTTTATATCCTCCATCCCCAGCAACCAGTGTGGGTATGTTCACATTCCCTGTCCTTCTGCTCCAACAGGGGCCTTCTTCACCACCTCCCTGGAATACACAGCCCAGTCAAGACTCTCCTTGAAGTCATTCTCTGCCTTCCAGTAATTTGTGGTCATCTGTAATAGACATTTCCTGAGGGGAAGGTGTGTATCTGCTGTGCAGTGTCTCTGTCCCAATAGTCTGAGCTCTGATAATCTGCCTCTTTCTTTCCATATTGATTTCCTAAAACACCAACAACTATGTACTAGAAATATTTCATCTATGTCAACCCACTTACTGGGGCCTGGCCATGGTTGTGTCTTCCTTGCTTGGCATTTGCCTGTACTGTCTCCTCAGCCTCCATTATTCCTGCATTGTCATAAAGTCTGATATGCTATTTGAGACCCAACTGAAATGCCATTTCTTCCTTATTTCTGAAGTGCCAAGTAACCAAACCACTCCAGTATCTTACTTGCACAATATCTTGCTCCTGCTTCTTGAAAACCCACAAATACTTATTTTGTCCACTTCCATTTTTTCCACAGAAGATCCAAATTTTAATAACTTGTCTGTGCCCTCTGCATTTTGGCACAGATCCCTACATACCAAATGTTTCAATTATACTGACCTTTCTCTTCCAGTTCTGACCCACAAACTATTTTTTTAAAGCTAGCAATGCTAATAAGAAAATATATATATACATTCACTGGAGGATTCTGAACCTTTTGTTTCTGCCTTTTTTTAAAGTTATCAGCAGGCACTGAGTTAGTTTCATGATAAGAGAGAAGCACACAGTTTTTTGTCTCTCTCCTCTCCCCCCTATCTTCTCAATTCTTCCCATGAATTATTACCAAAGAGACACTTGATCATTTAATCAGGCAGAAATGCTACTTCTTCCTTAATAGAAGAAGAAAGAAAAGTTACTCTATAATGAAATTCCTTTCTTATATGGAATAGTAATCTCAAAATAGCAATGTTGTTTAAGCACCTCTATATTGAGAAATAAAGAGGAGAAACAACTACTTATCTGCTCTGGTATATACTTGCACCTGCATGGTGGAATACAAAACTATTTGGATACAAGACCAAAGAAATAAAGTAGTTTATTGGGCACCTCATCTCAGAGATGGCAAATTTCACCCATTTTATTCCATTTGTGCCCAGATGAAATGATTAATATAAAAATTTCTCAATAACAACGTTACTCACTATGCTGCTTAATAATTTTAAACCCAGTATTATAATGTACATTCTATCTCAGATGCAGAACATGTCATTACTCCGTTGATTTTCTTTACTGTATCACGTTATTTTATTGCCTTGCTTAGGTCTGTGACAAATGGTTGCCTGTCAGAAACTCCCTCTTGTGGCCATGTCCTCTACTCATCAGCTTCAGCTGATTTCTTCTGCTGTCCTGGGTAATAGCTTGCTGACCGTCTGCCTCAGTGACTAGAAATTCAGGAAGACAGGGTTTGGTGGGTTCACTGTTTTATTTTCACCCCCAAGGAAAGTGCCTAACAGAGACAGGCTCTAGATCACATCTCACAGAGTGCTTTCCAAAGCAGATTTACTCTGGAATCAGCAAAGTCAAATTTCTCAAAATCCCTTGCCTCTCTATTTAATTCTGTATGTTCCTGAGTGCCATACCTATAAAAAGACCTTCAACAATACATGAAAAAATTCATGGAGTACACAGACTGGTATAAGTAAGAAATTGCTAACAAGATGTTTAGGAAATGTTTTGAAGATGATGTATTTTCACTGTTTTGTGGGGACTAAGAGATGGCTTAATTTGAGAAAATTTCTTTCATATTTGAGGATTAAACACTTTGATCCCAAAAGAAGAGTCTGACTGTTCGCTCAGTCCCAGAAAAAAGCAGAAAGCTCCCATAGCTCTCTTCCCATCTTCCTCCAAATCCAGCACAGAAAGTAGTAATCTGAAAGAAGACTGGAACGGGAAAGTGGGACAGATAAGAAAGTCTGATGACCATTGGTCTCTTGTGCTAAGTTAACTCACTTTCAGAGCTTTTCCAAAAATTGAAATGCAATTTTTCCCTAATTTCTTAAGACCACACAAAAAAACCCTATAGATGGAAAAAGAAATAATATTTCTGTGTTTCTATCACATTAAAGTTACATAATGGAGTTAGCAGTGTTTCATCATGCCTTCTCAAGATGATAAGGCCCCGCACAAAATAGTTTTTGCAGAAGAGTTTTTGGGAATTCCACCTAGTAGCTAGACACTAAACAGTTAATGAAATCACAGGCCTTCCTGCTAAAAACTCTCAATAAATTCTGTATTGATGGAACGTATCTCAAAATAAAAAGAGCTATTTATAACAAACCTACAGCCAATATCACACTGAATGGGCAAAAACTGGAAGCATTCCCTTTGAAAACCAACACAAGACAGGCATGCCCTCTCTCACTACTCCTATTCAACATAGGATTGGAGGTTCTGGTTAATGCAACCAGGCAAGAGAAAGAAATAAAGGGTATTCAATTAGGCAAGAAGAAGTCAGGTTGTCCCTATTTGCAGATGACATGCTTGTATATTTAGAAAACCCCATCGTCTCACCCCAAAATCTCCTTAAGCTGATACGCAACTTCAGCAAAGTCTCAGGATATAAAATCAATGTGCAAAAATCACAAGCATTCTTATACACCAATAACAGACAAATAGAGAGCAAAATCATAAATGAACTCCCATTCACAATTGCTTCAAAGAAAATAAAATACCTAAGAATCCAACTTAGAAGAGATGTGAAGGACCTCTTCAAGGAGAACTACAACCACTGCTCAGTGAAATAAAAGAGGACACAAACAAATGGAAGAACATACCATGCTCATGGATAGGAGAATCAATATCATGAAAATGGCCATACTGCTCAAGGTAATTTATAGATTCAATGCCATCTCCATTAAGTTATCAATGACTTTCTTCACAGAAGTGGAAAAAAACTGCTTTAAAGTTCATATGAAACCAAAAGAACCCAGATTGCCAAGACAATCCTAAGCCAAAAGAACAAAGCTGAAGGCATCACGCTTCCTGACTTCACACTACACTACAAGGCTACAGTAACCAAAATATCTCCGGTGATACCAAAACAGAGATATAGACCAATGAAACAGAACAGAGCCTTCAAGAATAACACCACACATCTACAGCCATCTGATCTTTGACAAACCTGAGAAAAACAAGAAATGGGGAAAGGATTCCCTATTTAATAATTAGTGCTGGAAAAATTGGCTAGCCATAAGTAGAAAGCTGAAACTAGATCCTTTCCTTACACTTATATGA
Organism: Trachypithecus francoisi; assembly: GCF_009764315.1. Taxonomy (NCBI): domain Eukaryota; kingdom Metazoa; phylum Chordata; class Mammalia; order Primates; family Cercopithecidae; genus Trachypithecus; species Trachypithecus francoisi. The sequence continues at coordinate 204,039 of NW_022680488.1, read as the reverse complement.
AAATTAATTCACAATGGATTAGAGACATAAATGTTAGACCTAAAACCATAAAACTCTAGAAGAAAACCTAGGGAATACCATTCAGGACATAGGCATGGGCAAGGACTTCATGTCTAAAACACTAAAAGCAATGACAACATAAGCCAAAATTGACAAATGGGATTTAATCAAACTAAAGAACTTCTGCACAGCAAAAGAAACTACCATCAGATTGAACAGGCAACCTACAGAATGGGAGAAAATTTTTGCTATCTACTCATCTGACAAAGGTCTAATATCCATAATCTACAAATAACTCAAACAAATTTACAAGAAAAAACAAACATTCTCATCAAAAAGTGTGCAAAGGATATGAACAGACACTTCTCAAAAGAAGACATTCATACAGCCAACAGACACATGAAAAAATGCTCATCATCACTCACCATCAGAGAAATGCAAATCAAAACCACAATGAGATACCATCTCACATCAATTAGAATGGCAATCATTAAAAAGTCAGGAAACAACAGGTGCCAGAGAGGATGTGGAGAAATAGGAACACTTTTACACTCTTGGTGGGACTGCAAACTAGTTCAACCATTGTGGAAAACAGTGTGGCGGTTTCCTCAAGGATCTAGAACTAGAAATAGCACTTGACCCTGCCATCCCATTACTGGGTATATACCCAAAGGATTATAAATCATGCTGCTATAAAGACACATGCACTCATATGTTTACCGAGACACTATTCACAATAGCAAAGACTTGGAATCAACCCAAATATCCATCAGTGACAGACTGGATTAAGAAAATGTGGCACATATACACCATGGAATACTATGGAGCCATAAAAAAGGCTGAGTTCGTGTCCTTTGTAGGGACATGGATGCAGCTGGAAACCATCATTCTCGGCAAACTATTGCAAGAACAGAAAACCAAACACCGCATGTTCTCACTCATAGGTGGGAACTGAACAATGAGATCACTTGGACACAGGAAGGGGAACATCACACACCGGGGCCTATTGTGGGGAGGGGAGAGGGGGGCAGGATAGCATTAGGAGATATACTTAATGTAAATGGTGTGTTAATGGGGCAGCACACCAACGTGGCACATGCATACATATGTAACAAACCTGCTTGTTGTGCATACTTACCCTAGAAGGATAATAATAATAATAAAAGAAAACACTTTTAAGCACCTCACCTGGGAAGCCTAAATGAGAAGTCCTTCATTGTAATGTGTCCTTTCCTCAGCAGGGTCTTTACGTGTTATGACAGAAATTACTTCAGAAACGTCAATAACAACACAATGACACTGTAACTCCCAAACCAATGCTTTGACTAATTTACACATACAAAAAGACCTTCAGTGATACATGAAATAATTCACAGAGTACACAGACTGCTATTCAGTAGGTGAACCTGCTGCAGTCAAAATACAGAACTCCCTTGAGTGCTGATATGAGATGGGCACAGCACCTACAGCAGCACCCACATAAGGCATATCTCCAGAAGAGAACTAATTCATTTAAAGATGCCTGGGTACATTTCCTGCATCTGCATGAAGCATAAATGGTTTTCCCATGAGTCTTCCCTTAACAGTAATAGCAATACCAAAAGAGTGGTGCCGTGTGGGGAAAATGGGCTGCAGCATGGAAACTTCAGTCAAAATAACTAGGTGCACTTTTTCTCAAGAGAATGTTGTGAAATTCCAAACATAACCACTTGCCAATGTATTTGCCTGTCAGAGTGTTCTTATATTCAAAATAATTAACTTTGCTTACAAAATTGTATTTACTAACAGAAAATCAACTCAGTGACAGAGAAGAATTCAAATGGCTTGTTGATAATCATTTGACTTCTATCAAAATGTCAATGATTTAACACAAATACCTTAACAAATATTCACAAAATTTACTAAGCCCTTCATTTAACTTTTCAAAATATTATACTTCCTGATTTGAAGATGACTTTCAGAAGACTAACCAATTGGTTACAAACAAATATAAAGATTTCTTAAGCTGGAAAGAATTTTAGAGATGATAGGCTCTACATGCTTATTTTACACTTACAAAGTGACTACAAAATGAGACAGTCTAAGGCAGGGCCATAGTCAGGGCACTAGTTTCTGTAATCTTAATATTCTTTTATCTCCACCCTTTCACCAAAAGTGAGGTTTTATGAATTTGAGGAAATCAACAGAATCAGCAAATTTAAAGAAAAATAACATCCTTGTATGCCATATAAAGGAAGAAATACATTTTTAAATCACTTATTTTAAAACTGATAAGTCAATAATGTATTTATGAGCTTAGCTCAAACTCTGAAATTATTAGTCATGATGAAAATTTTAAAAAGTAAAAACACCCAATTATATAAAGCTTCATGACAGGAAAATGGGGTGATATAGCTGTACTTGTAGTTTTGTCAAAGAATAAAAATGTTCCAGTATGTAACTACTGTTGTTTTGTTTTTCTCTTTGGTTTGTTTATTTTTTATACCAATAGATATGTTTCACCAAAACTAAGCTTTCTAGATCCTTAACTTATAAAAACCGGTATTCACGTTGGAACTTACACTTAAAAGATTACTCATTATCCTTAAAAGTTAGCTTGTCCACATCTGAAAATTCACTTTTGTCTTGAAGTTCAGTCTGTCTCTGGTAAAGACCACATTAGAAGAATAATATTCATGAATATGAAGTTTTAATAATGGAAAACCCAAAAGCATCAGGTGACAAAAAGCCTTCTGTTACTTAAGAAAATGTTCTGAAAATTCCTTTTCTCTCTGTATTGTAAAGAATAGCTCTGCCTCACCAGAATCACGAGGAATTGTTCTCAGCAAGTAGTACCTGCTTACTCAGTTACTCCTTATAACTATGTTATGCTGTGAAGTACATACTGCAGTTGTTAAAAATAATAATAATAATGTTGGAGTCTGAATGCTATTCCTAGGAGTTTAGTTTTTCAATAATTATAAAACATTTCCAAAAATAATTCTGCATATTATCAGCATGAACCAGCTCAGGGGGCAATAGTACAAACTTGAGTGAGCAAAGTGCCCTACTCAGCATATGTATGTGTTATCCTTCCTTTTGGCTTATCACAAATACAAAAAAAACAACAACAACAACAACAACAAACCAAAGCTGGCCATGTGTGGTGGATTATGCCTGTAATCCTAGCACTTTGGGATGCTGACACTGGCAGATGATGAGGTCAAGAGCTTCAGACCATCCTGGCCAACATAGCGAAAACCTGTCTCTACTAAAAATACAAAAATTAGCCAAGCAAGGTGGTGCATTTTGTGCATGTCTGTAGTTCCAGCTATTCAGGAGGCTGAGGAGGGAGAATTGCTTGAATTCAGGAGGCACAGGCTGCAGTAAGCTGAGACTGCACTCCAGCCTGGGCGACAGAGTGAGACTCTGTCTCAAAAAAAGGAAAAGCTTTGGGAACATGACTGGTGTTGTGGGAAATAGGGACCATAGAGGATGACATGGGGAAGCAGGATAATTATTTAGATGCACCAGATCAGCAAACTTATATCCAGAAAGGCTGAGTACTGAATAACGACTGAGCAGGGATTTTATAAGCAAACTTACAGATGCAGAACTAAAGCAGCTAATTATACAATGAAAGCTTATGCAACTTACAGCATAATCGTTGACTTAGCATAACTTCTTGACTTGCATAGCTGGGTTTTGCAGCTGTGTTGAAAGAAAAACTGGAACCTACAAATTTTAATAAATACAATCATTGGTAAACATAGTCAAAATGAATGCTTCAGAGAAGGAGAGACAGTAAAGCAATTGCTTTTCTTTTCAACTTTCCTCAGTTGGGGGTATCTGCAACCCCTTCCGTTGGCCTCAACTTTTTAGACAGTGTTGTTTTATAACTGTCCTTGGAGTGAGCTACCTAAGCAGATAAAAGGTTTTTCTTTCCTTTTTAACCCTTGTCTTGCCATATTTTTTCTCTTTTTTGATACATTTTATAGGAGAATTTAATAGAAGTCATTAGTATTGTTTTATGCTTTATGGGAAAGCATGTTTTCTTCTTTAGGTGAAGGTCGATATTTAGTTAGAGCTATTATTAACTGAGTAGCAGTGTGGCCGGTTATATTGTTTCAGACTGTGTAGTATGTGTAGAGGGTGGGCATCATTTTATGGGTGCTTTATTTTTATCATGGTTAAGTGGGGGAAATAACAGCAAAGTAATGAATAGCATATTTATATTTAGCATGGTTACAAGAGATTCATACCAAGGGCAGGAGGTTGAGCATAGCGACAGAATAGCAATAAAATTATTAGTATTACAGTGCAAGTCATTAGACTTAAGATTTTTAATTATATTTACTTGCTTGGTGAATTTTTAAGTTTTTGCTGTGCGTAGACTAGCTATTTTCTGGAGTGTGACTAGGGATTGTTGTCTTCTTATTAATCTTTAGTCTTGCATAGACTGGTCAGTTTTTGGAGTGACAACAGCAGGGCCATTCTCAGTGACAACTCAGTTTTGTTGCATGATTAGCTGGGTTTCATGGTTTGGGTCCTGCTGGCTCATTTACTTGCATTGCCAGTTTCAACCCACCATAACAAATCTAAGGCACGATTTCTGAAATTTTAACAGCAGTGGGTGTGGATAATTACAGTATGGGTCCACCCCACATGGGTTCTAGAGAAGTTGGGTTTCATTTTTTAACTCAAACAGAGTCTTTAGGTTTAAAGAAGCATGTCAGTTCTCTCAGGCATAAAGGCATTTTTTAAATGTACATTAAAAATGTACATTCTTTTTTATGTATATTCATACTCATACCTAAGTATGAATATTTTGTATGGCTATTTTTAAAGACTACATTTCGTTTGTGATGGATAATTTCTTTAGTTTACAGAGATTATTTTTAATTTGACTTTTGATTGGGTGTGGCTGATTGAATAAAATTTTATAGGGTGAATACCTAGTTTGTTTCGTGGGGGTGCACCTGACCTAGATAAGCACCATGGGCAGGATTTGATTTTATCATAGTTGAGTTTTTTGATAATTTTTCAATTAACTGCTGGAGTGTTTGGTTTATGTGTTTTCTGTTTTGTTTTTTTTAATTTGTGGTTGGTAGGCTGTGTGTAATTTTATTTTATTTTACACAACTTTGCTAGATTTTAAATTATTTCAACTATAATTGCTGAACTATTGTTTGACTTAAAGTTAGAGGCAGTTTAAACCTTGGGAGAATGTTTTTTAAACAGTATTTTAATCACTTGTGTTTGCTTTTTCTGTCCTGGTGGGAAAGCCTTAGCTTGTTTTAAAAAGGTGTAAATAAGTGCTAGTACATAACAATAGCCCCTGTCATGAGACAGTTTGGTGAAGTTTACAAATAAGTTTTTACAAGGCATAGCTTTTAGTTTTTGGATTCCTGGGGGCCAGATAGGCCTTGCCTTGGGTTGTTTTAAGCATAAGTTACGCATTGTTCACAAACCTTTTGAGTGACGGCAGTGAGTCCTGGTACTTAGAAGTGGCATTTCAGAAATTTTTAGTGCCGTTTTTCTTATAAGAGTTTTTTTATAAATTAGCTTTACAAATTTAGGGGTTATTATTTCTGGAATGGCTAATTTTGTATTATAGAATTTTAACCATTTTTTCATAATGTATTTTCTAGTTTTTGGGTAAGCCAGGCCCTCTTATTTGGAGTGCAACTTAGGATCTTTCGGAGTCGAGGTTCTGGGATGAGAGGCACATTTAAGGTTTTGGGAGGCCCAGACGGGCGGATCACGAGGTCAGGAGATGGAGACCATCCTGGCTAGCACGGTGAAACCCTGTCTCTACTAAAAAAATACAAAAAATTAGCCGGGCGAGATGGCGGGCGCCTGTAGTCCCAGCTACTCGGGAGGCTGAGCAGGAGAATGGCGTAAACCCGGGAGGCGGAGCTTACAGTGAGCTGAGATCCGGCCACTGCACTCCAGCCTGGGCGACAGAGCAAGACTCCGTCTCAAAAAAAAAAAAAAAAAAAAAAAAAAAAAAGCAGCAAAATTATTTTTTCCTGTTTTGCCTTCTTGTTAGCTGTCCTGTTTCTTTTGGCTTTTGATGGCCCCTCCCTTTTGGTACAACCAATAATGCATTATTGCTGCTTTTTCTGGAGCCTATAGAGCTGTTAAGGGCTATAGATTTTTTTTCTTTGTACTTTATTTATTTGCCTCCAGTTGTTAAGAGATTTTCTTTTTATATACAGTTCAATGAACATGCAGTGTGGTAAAAGTATATTTAGAGTCTGTATAAATATTGACCATTTTGTCTTTTGGTAACAAAAGGGCTCTTGTTAGGGCTATTAATTTTGCCTTTTGTGCTCACACTCCAGTAGGCAGAGACTGAGCTTCTACTACTGATTTTAATGTTACCACTGCATTTCCGGTTTGTTGGATTCTTTCTAGCACAAAATGCTTCCATTTAGGAAGTATTTGACATCTGGGTTTTTGAGGAGTTGATTGGTAAGATCTCCCTGTTCAGAAAAATATCTCTCCCACTGTTTAGACACAGTTGTGGAGGGGAGCTTCAGGTTTGACTGGAAGCAGGGTGGTCGGATTTAAGGTGTTTACTGTTTTCTAAGTAATGTAAAGGTTTTTGTATCCAAACCCTTGGTAGTGCATTATTCTCAGATTTGAGAAACAGTGGTTGCTTCTTTGGCTCATCAGAGTTTTGACTGAGTGTGGCAGCTGGACACTTAACTGTCCTCTCAAAGTCAGTTTGTTAGTCTCTTCCATTAGCAAGGCAGTAGTGGCTAATGTTTTAAGGCAAGGAGGCCATCCTAGTGCCACAGAGTCTAACTGTTTAGATACGTATGCCACTGGACAATACTGTAATTTTATAATTTAAGGACCCTATAGCCATTTCTTTTCACTTATGGATATATACAAAGAAAGGCTTAATTACATTTGGCAGTTCGAACGCTAGGACTTGAGTGAAGGCTTTGTTGATTTGTTTAAATGCTTTTCGCTGTTTAGTTTTCCAGAGGACGGTTTCATTCTTACCCATTTTGTAATTTTATATAATGGCTTAGGCATAAGTTAAAAATTTGGATTTAGATATGGGGGAATTTTCTTGTTTCTAAGAATATTTCTTGTTTGACAACTAGTGGTTGTGGTTGGCAGTATACAAACGGCTTGCTTCTACTTATGGCCAAGCTGGCACTCCACATGACTTACTATGAAACCTACATATTTGAGCAATTTATGAAAAAATGTTTTTCCTTTAAGATAATTTGTAACCTGCTTTTCATAGGAGATGAGGAAGTCTTGGGTTTTTCGATAACAGTCCTCCCGATTTGGGGCTGCTAAAGGAAGATCATCCACATACTGTATCAAGGCATATTTATCATTTGGCAAATTGTAGGTTTTAAGGTTAGTGCTTCCCTAAAGATTGTGGGAGAGGAGGCCAACTCCGCCTGCAGGTAAGGGAGGAGCGGCCGGGGGGCGCCGGGGCGGGCGGCAGTCAGAACGCGGCTGTAGCAGCAGCTACAGAGGCGCCCGGGCGAGGACCATCCCAGAGAGATCCCAGAGACCCTCAAGCCCGCCGCACAGGCGGCGGCGGCGCTGAGCTGGCGCTACCAGCCGAGCGAGCTGGGGCCTCGGCTCCTCCTCGTCCGGCGCCAGCGGCCAGCGGCCAGCGGCCCGCGCCTCACGCCCGCACTGGGCCATCCTAGATCCGCCTCCCGCTGGCTAGCCGGCCTCTTGAGGGAAGCGCCGAGCCAGGCGGCCAAGTGCCGAGGCGGCTGGAAGTGCGTCGGGCCGGACGAAAAGTGCCTGCAGGGGGCGTGCGTGCGCGCGGTGCCAGCTGCCCGGGGGCTAGGCGCCGGAGCCAGAGGGGCAGCCGGCGCGGAGCGGGAGGTAGGGTCTCGAGCGGCCCGCGGCCTGGGCTCGTCCCCGCCCCTCTCTCTTCTCCCGCTGGCGGAGTTAGCTGCGGAGCCTGGAATATGGTCGGGGAAGCGGAAACCAAGGAGAAGCTGAAGCCTACCCCAGATTACCGGATGCAGCTGATGAACGACTAGAAGGTCATGAGCAGCCTGCCGAACTTCTGGGGGATCTTCCACCACCTCGAGCGGTTGCTGGACGAAGAAATTAGCAGAGTACCGAAAGATATGTATAATGACAAATTAAATGGCAGTACAGAGATAAGGAGTGCAGAATTGCCTGATGCTGTGAAACCTATTGTTCATTTACAAGATAAACTTTATGTGCCTGTAAAAGAATACCCAGGTTTTTATTTTGTTGGGAGACTCCTTGGACCTAGAGGACTTACAGCCAAACAACTTGAAGCACAAACCGGATGTAAAATCATGGTGGGAGGCAAAGGCTCAATGAGAGATTTAAAAAAAGGAGGAGCAAAATAGAGGCAAGCCCAATAGGGAGTATCTAAATGAAGATTTACATGTACTAATCACTGTGGAAGATGCTCAGAACAGAGCAGAAATCAAATTGACGAGAGAGGTGAAGAAGTGAAGAAATTATTGGTACCTGCAGCAGAAGGACAAGACAGCCTGAAGAAGATGCTGCTGTGATGGACCTTGTGATTCTGAATGGCACCTACAGAGATGCCAACATTAAATCACCAGTCCTTGCCTTTTCTCTTGCAGCAACAGCCCAGGCTGCTCCAAGGATCATTACTGAGCCTGAGTGCGTTCTCCCTCCAGCTGCCCTGCCTACTCCTACGCCAGCTGGCCCTACCATAATGCCTTTGATCAGACAAATACAGACCACTGTCATGCCAAACGGAACTCCTCCCCCAAATGCTGCGATAGGTCCTCCAGGGCCTGAAGCTGGTTTAATCTGTACACCCTGTGAGTACCCCTATACGTTGGCACCAGCTACATCAATCCTTGAGTATCCTGTTGAACCTAGTGGTGTATTAGGTGCGGTGGCTAGCTACTAAAGTTCGAATGCAAGATATGCGTGTCCATCCTTACCAAAGGATTGTGACCGCAGACCGAGCTGTCAGCGGCAACTAACCTATGACCTTCTGACCTCTGAACTCTTTGCCTAATGATGACCTGACCATGCCTGCCTGCTGATCAGTTAACTGGTAATCGCCTTTGCTTGCCTGTCATCAGTGCAGCGAGCTGAGGCACTTGTCCATTCATCTTACCATCTAACCAAACAAAAGACAAAGAAATTATCCTCCAACTCAGCTTTTTTTTTTTTTTTTCTGTTTGGGTGAAAGTGATTCTAGAACCTGCACTGAATAGTAGTAAAGCAATAAGGCCCAATTCATCCCACAGCACTGATCATCTTTTAATATCCCACCCTAAGCGAACGGGAAGAAGGCCTCTCTTAAGAAGGGGAGACAGATGGCCTTTAACTACTCAATGACAGAGGCAGTTACTGTGTGAGAGTTCTAGGAGTCTTTTTCTTCTCATAGCGAAGTCAAAGCTCTCTCTGAATGTACTGTGTGATGATCCATTATGCATGAACCTTCGGTCAGGGATATCATTGGTGAAGTGATTTCCCAAGTATTCAAAATATGATGTGCTGTTTAGTCACTACAGTGCCCTCAGCAGAAGTTACAGCCTTTTTTATATTGCCTGCCAAAATTTGAAGTATTAGAAGAAAGTGTGCCATGAGAGAAAAACGTAAGGAGTTTTGAAAAGTAATGCAAATAACAAAACTGAAACACTGTTTTGAAAAAGATAAACACCTGAGTTAAAATTACTGAATCTTCATTTTACACATTCTAAAAAAGTATGAGAACAAGGTACATGCATTGTGTGTCACATTGCTGGGCAAACTGTTCAAGTATTTTTTTAAAACCTCCCTGTATAGAAAAAAATCATTAAGGATGTAAAAACCGTGCTTGCCTATTTGCTGTATACATGTAATGAAATTGTAGATAAAATGTAGTGCATTGAAACAAATACACAAAAAGTTTACTATACATTTACTATACAAGGGTGCTGGTGCAGGAAAATATATATATATATATTTGGAAATGTAGCATTTTATACTTTCAATATTATTAAAAAAAGAACAAGGAAACTCTTTATTTTATTTTTTTATTTTTTTATTTTTGAGACAGAGTCTCGCTCTGTCGCCCAGGCTGGAGTGCAGTGGCCGGATCTCAGCTCACTGCAAGCTCCGCCTCCCGGGTTCATGCCATTCTCCTGCCTCAGCCTCCTGAGTAGCTGGGACTACAGGCTCCCACCACCGCGCCCAGCTAATTTTTTGTATTTTTAGTAGAGATGGGGTTTCACTGTGGTCTCGATCTGCCGGCCTTGTGATCCACCCGCCTCGGCTTCCCAAAGTGCTGAAATTACAGGCGTGAGCCACCGCGCCCGGCCCCGGAAACCCTTTATTTCATTAAATGATTTTTTCTGGTGGCTGTCAAGAAACAAAAGACCAAAAGAGCCTTTTTGTCTTTTTTTTTTTATTTTTTAAGTATTGGAGTAAGTCTGAAGAAAAGAAAGTGCCTTATTTTCCTTCATGGTCATTTAGTCAAGTGTCTCATAAAGATCAGCTTCTCCCTCAGAATACAAGTTAATGCATGTTACTCAGTCATCTAGTATGTGAAAAAAGATATGAGGGAGACAAATGAGTTGATGGTTTGAATTATGTGATTTTTGCCACATTACCTTGATGCGAATTTGCCAAATCTGATACTGTGAAAAGATTTGATAACTTTTCTAATGCCTAACAAGTTTTAAAACATCATTCTTTAAAAAATAACTTAATACTTTTGGTTATTCCAATATTCAATGTTAAGCCAAAGGATTCTGAGATAAAAAAAGATGTGTCATCTGAACTTCAGTTTACAGACAAAAATAGAGCTTTGTTTTATTTGGATAAGGGGGATGTATTCATTTGGTTTTGATTTTTATTTTGTTTTTAAATAATTTGAGATAATAGGATACCTAGCAAATGTTTTCAGAAAAGTGAATCTTTGTGATTTTCATTCTGGAAAACAATGTTTTAAATCACCCAGATTTAAATACATGTCTTTATATCATACCAGATAACTGGTATAGTGTATCCTTTTACTGTTTCAGTAACTTCTGCCTCCCCCACCCCTTAACTTTAAAAGAATGTGAAAAACTAACATCATAGTGTATATAAATGCTCAACCCCATTTCAGCTTAAGCTTCTAATTTCTCAAGAAGCTGAAACAGCTGGTTATGTAGTTGAAGCAATTTGTGTGCAAAGCCTACATCTAAACATTTGAGTGAATAATCATTAACTGCTCAGTACCAGACGTGGCAAAACTCAAGTGACAGTGGACTCCCCTCAGCTTAGCAACTCGTCCCCTCTTCCACACCTTCCCAGCATCACAGTCAGAGGTCAGCAGGAAGTTGAGTCATTACCTTTTTGGTGACCTCGCCTGCCATCTTGTCTCACTTGGAAACCGTTGTCAGTTTATTTATACTTTGCAATAGACATTCATTGTTTTGTATCCAGCTAGCTTTGATTTAATATGCCACTGCTTTGTCTTTCTGTTGCAGACATAGTTTTGATTTATTTAAAATATATGCTGTGACATTTTGATTTTTATATTGTTTGGTTGCTTTAATAAGTTTGCAACACTCAAACACTTGAGGTGATAGTTTTTAAAAACAATACCAGTATTTGATCCAGTTTCATCTCAGCTATGTTATACCTGGACATTTTAGATGTTTATCAAAGGTCTTTTATGGGGAAGAAAGTAAATTATGAAATAATAAATGTGTGACATTTATGGATAATGTTGGCTCTGAACAACCTTTTGAAAACTTGGTTGACAAAATTTTGGATCAACTGAAAAAGCATGACTTTTGAAATCTCTGAATGCTTCGTTCTCAGTATTATCATTCTTTTTAAAATTTATTTCTTATTAAAATATGTAGTTTTTAAGGCTTTTTTTCTGACAGTACTATGTAATTTTTTAGCCTGGGTAGATGGGAGTATTGCTTGTATGTTATCGTACAGCTGACATGTATTTTTATCTATTCTTTATTATCTTAGTTTCATGCTATGTATGTACCATAACCAACCTATTACCTGTGAGAAACATGTAAGATAATGTATTTACAGCCATTGTTACAAGTTTATAATATATTTTTCTATCTTGTTTTATATGTATGTTATATAACATTCAAAAAGAATTTTTTTCTTAATTGAGAAAAGGATACAAAATGCAAAATCCACAATTTTGATAACTGAAAATTGCCAATTGTTTTGCAGTACTTTATTATATTGGGTGTCTTGTCTTTTGAGGGTCTTTTAGTTAGCTAATGAATGAATACATTAGACACTTTTGGGTTTTAGTTGTGGTTTTACATAGCTTGCATTTTAATTATTTGGTTCTTTGCTGCTTCTATTAACTCATGGCATTATTTTAATTAATGTTATAATACCAATCTAAAAAAAAAAAAAGATTATGGGAGAGTCTTTGAACTTGTGGGAGCCTCGTCCAGGTGAGTTGCATAGCTTTTTTGTTTTGTTGAAATGCAAATATAAGTTGACTAACTTGGGCTAAGCAGATATGAAAGAAGACACTGTTTAAGTTACAACTGTAAATCAGGTAGCACTTGCTGGAATGAGATTTATTAAATTATAAGCATTTTGTACCACTTGTATCACTGGTGCCTCCCAGTACTTTGCAGGCACTGATGCTGGCGTGCATTATCTGGGTCCCAGTTGGGTCCTGCTTCTGGGAACTGGCCCTGAGTATACACGTGAGCATTATCTGTGTTTCCTGGTGTATTGTCTTCTCGACAATGAAGGGCTGCCTGTGTTATCCTGTGGCACTCCTCTGTGTTAAACAACATTAGGAGAAGTTGCCTGTAATTTTGCCAGGTTGGACTGTGTGTTCTAAAGATGGACTGCATTGGACCTATGAAAGCTTGGGGCTTTTCTGTGTAGGAGGGAGTGTGGTAGTTTAAATTTAGTAGATTAGTGGTTTAAAAGAGCCGATAGATGAAGGTGTGTTGCCCCCTTCCCCACCTGGATGTGGCACTGGTTATCATAATAGATGAGTTTTCACATTTCCCTGAGAGGCATTTGCATAGCTTGAGCACGACCAGATTTGAGATGGCCTGGTTGACTATCCAGACTCCCTGGCCTCTCAAGGCTCTGATTCTTCCCTCTGGGGTGAAATTTGGGGTGTGCTGGCAATAAAACCTGGTTGCTGAGGGACTGGTGGCCTCTGCAAAGGAGGGTAGACTATGACATATGGAGCATATGGAGGAGAATTATTTTTCCCTTTGTGGTTTTTGTAAAACTGGTTTTTGTGGCTGTCCTTGGGACTTTTCCTTTAACTAAGTTTGCTTGTGAAGCTGCTTCTATTTTCACCTTTGGCTCACCTGTGCTACAAATGTTTTGCAGTAAGCTGCTAAACAGGGCTGAATTCATGCTGTTTTTGTTTGTATTATATTTATTTATGAGTTAATAAGAAAATTGGTCTAGGTGCCCTGGCTGTCCTCAGACCACTGTCATTACCTCAAACACATGGCCAATTGTTTCCCTGTGTATAGTTTTTTCAGTCATCTATTTAACACCAACAGAGGGCCATTTTAGTTTCCAGAGAGGTTTTCACCTTTGGGAGGTTAGCTTAATTTTATAGTTCCCTGCAAAGCCAATCTTAAAGTTTTGTTTAGCATATAATTGAATGGTGTACATTTTGATGACTCTCTTCCCATTTCCTCCCACTTATGATGCAGTACACTCATGCTGACTTTTTACTTTTGTTTGGGACTGGCTATACCTTCTCCTACTATGTGGGCTTTTAGATACCACTTAGCTTTGTAGAGCTTATTAATCCACCACAATTGTTGATGTTGCAGGGTAGTTTCTATTAGCCATGTGCAGATTGCCACTAGTCTTGGTTGGCTGCACACTTGGCTTGGAGCGCAGTCTTTGCTAAGAGACTTGGGGTTCCTCACTTCATTGCTGATTAGCTTAGTTAGGCCTCTCCATTCACACACTTTCACACACCACCCTATTCCCGGTTCCCGTGTTCCCAGCTGGGGTGGTGAGCCACTTTTGCCACCTGCAGTGTCCTGCTGAGCTGATTTAGTGAGCCACTCTCACATGTTGTGTTGCTTGGGGTGTAAGTTTCTTCTGAATTGGAGCCACTCTCACCACCTGCCGTCCCTCTGGGTCAGATTACCAGTTACATCCTACGAGGTGATTAGGCACCCTGTTGGTCTTTATGGAATGGGTCCTGCCTTGGGTCCCAATACCGTACTGTGGTTTCTGAGGTGGGCTGCTCCTGGAATCATCCTGTAACCCCTTAGGTACCATAGCACTGCTGGGTAGGGGTGCTGTCTTGCAAAAGGGCTGATCTCCCCTCCAGGCTGAAGTTATCTTGATGGTGCTCCTGGGGTCACAGGACTCCTGAGACCCAGGGATTAAGTCCCTAGAGGCAAAGGAGATAGTAAACCTGTCATTTCCACTCCTGATTGCCTCGTCAATAATGTTGCGGGAAGCAGAGGACCAGAGAGACTGATATGGGGAAAGAAGAGGACTTATTTATGTGCCCTGGCTCAATAGACTTATATCTAAAAGGTTGATCATTGAACAAAGACTAGTGGAGTATTTATAAGCAAAATACAAAAGCAGAACTAAAGCAGCTAATTATATAATGACAGGTTACATAATTTGTAGCATAACCTTGCATAGCTTGTGGCCTTGTAGCTGCATCAAAAACAAAAAAGCTAAAAACAATAAAAACAGTAACCTTCAAGTCTTACTAAACACAGACATTGAGAAACACAGTCATAAATAATGGTTCAGAGAAGGCAAGAGAGTATAGGTATTCCTTTTTCTTTTCAACTTTGCTCCAGAGTTAGGTGTTTGGAACCCATTCCTTCAGCCTCAACTTTTCAGACAGTGTTATCTTATAACTGTCCTTGGAATAAGCTGGCTAAGCAGAGGAAAACTTGTTTTTTTTTCTTTTTTTCTATTTAACCCTTGTATTGCCACACTGGCACTTGTGGAAGAGAACTATATTAAACATGCAGACACTGAAGCTTGAACCCAGAACTATGGAGTCAGTTAGCTCTGCTTTGGGGACAGGGTATGGGTAGAAGTCTGCTTATGATGCAATTCACAGCCAGTGTAAACCACTGGTCTGGTAACTAAAATCATCCACTCCTTACTGTTCCAACAATCATGCTCCAGAGCCCACTGCCACATTTGAATTTATTGCAAGGATATGGGAGTGAGAACCTTATCCTCACCAGGCACTGTGGCTTACACCTATAATCCCAACACTTTGGGAGGCATAGGTGAACAGATTAACTGAGTTCAGAAGTTTGAGACCAGCCTGGCCAACACAGTGAAGCCATTTCTACTAATGTACAAAAATTAGGCAGGTGTTGTGGCCCATGCCTGTAGTCCAGGCTACTTGGGAGGCCGAGGCAGGAGAAACACTTGAACTCAGGAGGCAGAGCTGCAGTGAGTAGAGATCATGCCACTTGCACTCCAGCCTGGAAGACAAAGTAAGACTCTGCCTTTACTCACCAAAATATATTATGTGTGTGTGTGTGTGTGTGTGTATCTGTTTACATTTCAATAACAAAATGTTTAAATGACTTTTTAATGATTTGTATAACTGTTGCACCTTTAGAAATAATTTCCATTATTTGCTTTCACAGATTGTATCTTTGTTATTTATCTTAATAAACTGAGTCTATTCAAGTTTAGCAAATATGCATTATCTACTTATTGATAAAAGCCATCCTTTTTCTCCCTCATAATTTAGATGATTCTCAAAGATGGCACATCATTTTGCAATCTTATTCTCTAGGACTGCAGAGTACAAAAAACTGATTTCAGAAATGAGTGGACAAGGAAGAGAAAAAAATTCCTATACTTGAGAATATTATTTTTTTGAAAAACTGAAGAGAGCAATAATAAGGACAAACTTGCACGTTAAACAGTTTCTGAAGTCACAGTAGTAATAATCACTAACATTTTTTGAGTGCTTATTGTACCAGCTACAGCTTCACAGGTCTTTTGTAACATGGTATAATTTCAGAATCAATTATACACAATTTTCACATCCCAAAAACTCTGAAAATCAAAAATTTATTCATAACGTATTTGATGGCAAAGCCTAGCCAGTTGAACTCATTTGGTTAAAAAGTTTGACCTGAATTGTTGTGAACACATTTATTTTCTGTATTTATCCCAGCATGACTATTCACACAATTAACAGAAAAATAATTAATGCATTTCACTGCAGCAGACATGTCAGAACTCACATGCTGTGGATTTTGTATGCTGTGAAATCCACAAAGTATGGCCTAAGTTTCAGGCAAGGAAGTAAGAAGACACATGCACACGTTTGTTTATTGCGGCACTATTCACAATAGCAAAGACTTGGAATCAACCCAAATGTCCATCTGTGACAGACTGGATTAAGAAAATGTGGCACATATACACCATGGAATACTATGCAGCCATCAAAAAGGATGAGTTTGCGTCCTTTGTAGGGACATGGATGCAGCTGGACACCATCATTCTTAGCAAACTATCACAAGAAGAGAAACCAAACACCGCATGTTCTCACTCATAGGTGGGAACTGAACAATGAGATCACTTGGACTCGGGAAGGGGAACATCACACACTGGGGCCTATCATGGGGAGGGGGGAGGAGGGAGGGATTGCATTGGGGAGTTATACATGATATAAACGTCATGCACATGTACCCTAGAACTTAAAGTATAATAAAAAAAAAAAAAAAAAGAAAAAAAAAAAAAAAAAAAAGAAAAAAAAAAAGAATCTTCATTCACAACAACACTGTGGGCAAGGAACTCTCACAGCTCCCATTTTACAGATGGGGAACTAAAACTTACTGAGGCTGGGTCACACAGTTAGCAGGTCCAAGAGCTACTGGACTTCTAAGGCAAAGCCAGGGCATGTGTCCCACTCTCCTGCAATGCCTTCCTATTATGCTATGAGAAAGAAGCTTGCCCTCAGCAATGCATGCACGTGTAAAAGTTCTATCCCCATTCAATATTTGTATTACCATGAGACTATGGTTTCAGCTATGAGGAGTCTCACAAACATAACTGAAAAAAAAAATGAAGAAGAGAAATAAGTAGAAATGAGTAAAGAGATAACAATAAATCAACTGCTGGTAGAAGATAGCAAGGGACTAATGAGGAAAGAGTGCAAATGGGAATGAGGAAGGTTCAGAAAAAGTATGAGAAACGAATTGAACTGGTAATACCATACACACTTTCTTTGAGCTTGAAAGCAACTGAAAAAGAACACATCTCAGCTTCAATATCCTTATGAAGTAGGAAGGGGCAAAGCTGTATCCTCAGTGAAAACACAGTAATAAAATCATACTAATCACCATTTATTGAGTGTTTTCTTGTGTCCCAGGTACTGGACTGAAACCCATCTCATTTCATCTTTTTCATCATAGCTCAATAGGTATTATTTTCCCCATTACAAATAAGGAAACTGAGGCCCAAGGAAGTTACAGTAACTTGCCCAAGATCAAACAACTAACTTCAAAACTGGGGTCCAAAAGAACAGTTCTCTGATTCTGAGGGCAGCGTTCTCTTTGCTAAACCACTCTGCTCCTCCTGTGCATGCATATATCTGTCTATCACAGCATCTGTAAAACTACTGAGTTGGTGTTAACATGGGGTAACAAATAGAAAAGAAAGTCCTGTGATAAACAGGGACACTTCTATGTCACCACCATCCCTTTCCCATTTGGAACCTGAGGCTTTCCCAAGCCATGAGGCACTTGTGAAGCAAGTCACTTTTGATGATGATTCAGATGATATTACCAAAGTGGAAAGGGAGTTTTACTTCTAAGATGACACATATTTCTGTGGCTTTCCCTCTAACATTATAATTATTTAATATTCAACAAATTAGGATTATTACATTTCACAAGCATCAGAAGCTTTACACCCAGAAAAATATTCATGGGTTTAAAATGTCTCTAACCTGTCTGAATTTGCTTCAGTTACAATTTTAAATCGGCCACCTGAATAGTTAACTTTTTTACGGAAGCTTTGTAATCTAGTATCTGGGCTTTCAGTTATGCAGATGCTCAATCTGAAAAGGTTGAGAATAGGAAAAGAAATTATTGTAAAACAAATCTCAGCTTGCTTCAAAAGGAAAAGTTTTCTTATCCTTTTTGTACTCCTTTAGTTGAGAAGATTTATGCCAGTAAACTACAGGGTCCCTCTTTTAAAAATTACAAACATAAGACAAACCAGGTGTGTTTCACAGATTTCACCATCTTTTTCAGTCATATCAAAAAATTCTTAGGGCTTGTGGGCAGAAGACACAGTGAATATTTGTAATGCTCAGGGTAAGAATCAACACATAACAGTGAATAAAATCAGACACTCCAAAATTTTACATTTTCGTGTGTTTGCCTTTTTCTCCATGTTATTACTATTACAAATATAAGATCATATTATCACTAGAGAATTTTCTCAGATGACAAAGAATACCTTTATTATATTTGGAGGAGTGATGTTTGATGTTAAAATCAATCTGATTTACACAGTGTGACTTGGGCCAAGTTTACATCTTGACGAAGTGTACTGGTATCATACTGGAACTGGCAAGAAGCAATACTCACCACATCTTGCAGTTGTTTTGCAGAGATGGCCTGTGGTTTTTGAACTCCTTATGCTCAGCTATGATAGCATTTCCTTCTTTCTGCAGTTCTTTCTGAAATACCACGATTTCATGAGTCAGCTGAGCTAGACCTAAGAAAGTCAAAAGAAATCCTAGTTATCATTCACCTTAAGTTTTCTTATTTCATTTAATAAAAACATTTAAAGCAGTTTTACATTGTTGTTTCTGTTTTTGGTACTCATGTAATCAATATAATATTAATTCTGTTTAATAAGCTCAGAGTAATTCTGATACTCAACTTTCAGAACAAAAGAATTTACTGCATTTTAATGCAAATGTTACTACTCTTGGAGTCATAAGCCAAGTATAAGAACTGTTTCAAATCCTCAAATTAACCTAAAAGGTTGTTTCTGTTCTCTACCATGCACAGAAGGAGCTCTCTATCTGATCTACCTGCTAATGACATCCCCAAGATCCAAATAATCTGTACATCTGTCAGCAGCGGTTGTGATCTAGGCAGAAAGCAGACAGTTCCCACAGTCAAAGTCATCTAAGAGTTCTTTAATAAAGGGTGACTTACACGACATGCCTACAAATGATGGTGAAGTTCCATAAGGCAGTAACAGGATCACTCTATTAGCATTCCTTGTGCCTGGAGAATAGAGAAGGGAGAAATTCTGAGCACTGGAGAGAGAGAGATGGCACAGAGTACTGGGAAGAGGTTAAGGGAGGCACTATGACCTCGATTGACTGTGAGGTACAATGGCCAGTCTTGGGCCAGTGTATGTGGAGTCTGGTGTCCTCACTGACCAACCACAATCAGCAAGCAGAGGGCAAGGGATGCATTGAAACCACCTAGAGGTGGTACCAAGTATCAATTTTTATAAATCTTTCAAGTACAAAGCACAGTTTTATAATACTGTCTTAATATAAATTATTAAAACATGCAAATCAGGAAAAAAATATATGGTTTAGGAAATGCAAGTTTTCATTTCTACTCTTTTCCAGTTGTCATTTAAGTAATTTCTTTTGTGTCAGAAGCTCCAGTTTCTCTTCTTTAAGTAGTAAAGAATTACTCATCTCTTTAACCTTTTCATTCAGAATAAGGTTTTGTTTTGTTATTGGCAAGACTGGGCTTTGACACACTCTAACTCAACCTGAAATTAAAAAGAAACATTTACATTGAATAATGACTTTACAGTGCTGTAAAATTAAAACCTGGGATGCTCCTTTAGGCGTACTGTCACCATTTAATTAAGGTCACTAAAGAGATGTCTGAATCTCTATAATAAAGCCCTAGGTACACTAACAAAAATTATCTTCTGCCCTGGAGTTGAGGCAGAGAAACCTTGTAGATCATATCCCATGAAGCAAGTCCTTCTAAGATTATCATACCATTTTTCAGAGACAACCAAGAACCCAACAACCGTCACACATTACAGCAACATATATTTTTAAATATGAAAATGTAAGGTAAAAATTGCCAGGCATTGTGGCCAATACCTGCAATCCCAGTGATTGCAGAGTCTGAAGTGGAGAATTGGCTGAACTCAAGAGTTGGAGATGAGCCTGGGTAACATGGCAAAGTCCCATCTCTACTAAAAAGGTATCTGGATATGGTCTCTCATGCTTGTAATTCCTGCACTTAGAGAGGCTGAGGAAAGTGGATCACTTGAGGTCAGAAATTCAAGAGCATCCTGGACAACATGGTGAAATCCTACCTCTACTAAAAACACAAAAATAAGCTGGGCATGGTTCAAGGCACCTGTGATCTCAGCTACTTGGGAGGCTGAATCAGGAGAATCACTTGAAACCAAAAGGCAGAGTTTGCAGTGAGCTGAGACCAGGACATTACACTCTATCTTTGGTGACACAATCTCCATCTCCAAGGGGCAGGGTGGGGGCAGTGGGGAGTACAAAAATTACCTGGTGTGGTGACACACGATTGTAATCCAAGTTACTTGGGAGAATGAGACACAAGAATTGCTTGAATCCAGGATGTGTAGGTTGCAGTGAGCTGAGATCACATCAGTACACTCTAGTCTGGGTGACAGAATAACACTCTACCTTGTAAGAGAGAAAAAAATAAAATCTGAACATGGGAAGTGCCTCAATTTTCCTAATACACTCCATCTCATATTTGAGTATGAAAGCCTACAAAGTTCTCACACAAGTCAAAGTTCCTAAAATAAATTTTATATACAAAATATGTTGTAAGTACCTAAAGTTGTAGGGTCCAATGAGTGAAGAGCACACAAATGAAGAAAAAAGTAGAGAAGCAATGGCATATGAAAAATGCCCCTAATTTTTTTTTAATCTGTAAGACAAAAATGTAACAAGAGAATTTTTACCTGCTGCTGATGGAAAGAGTGAACAGGCTTATGTAGAAAATAATAGTGTTCGCCACCTGCTATGAACTAGGCATGTCAGTTAGCTCACTGAGTTCCCTCAACAACTCTATAAACATGGAAAATCTCCTAGAGTTTTCAGTTCAGGAACGTGCAGTCACAGAACCTGCCCAAGGCACATAAGTAATTAGACACAAGGACAGATTTGAAGCAGGATTTCAGGACCCAGAGCACTATCTTCATTTTTCTATGTGACATTGATTGAAAATAAATATTACTAAATTAACTTCAGCCATCATCATCTTAGTCATATAAACAGAAATCCAAATGTCTCGAGGGGATGACTTACGATAAATTATTTATCACTATAATTTCATATATTGTTTAAAATCTATTTCAAAAAACAATAATTCTTCCTTCACTTTCAATTAGTCAATTAGTACTAACGATGTAGTCATCCTTTATTTCAAGTTGTCACCTCAGAGTCAGAATAAATTACTCAGCTATCTTTCTAGAAAGCTCAGTATCAGTGCAGGAACTTACATATGGCACAGGTGTACCTGAGGGCATTTAACCCAACATGGTGTAAACTTCAAAGTCCCTCAGTATTAAAGCCAGGGATAAAAAGTCTCTAAAACCCTGCCTTGATCCTATAAAGCTCAATCACACAAAATGAAGGGTCATGTTGTCACAAGGTTACTGAAATAATCCAACATTCATTTTTATACCTGGAGCAAGCCCAATTCCCAGGAATGCTACACAAAATTATAGAGGATGTGCCCTTACCATTAAATAACTGGATCTCATTGAGAAGACCAAAGCAATACTTGATGCTAGGGTGAAGCTATTTTTAACATCTGGAAGCAGCAGTTCTTGATGTAGGCCAAAAATACTGCTGTAAATCCAGTGTGGTCTAAAACATACCCTTAGAAACAGAATATGATTTCTGAAAAAAATAGATTAAATCCCACATGCCAACATAGACTCCCTGCCATCTTCATCCTTACCTTTTCTTGTCCAGTTATTTCCCAGATGACCAGATCAAATGGCCACATGGATGACCTTTGCAGCTCTGGTGACTTCTTTACTCCAGAGACCTTGAACTTTGCTCATTTCCATGGCTCCGTCCAAAGGCAGCACAGTGCATTTGGTTTCCTGTTTCCATCTGAAACCTAAATCTGCAATTCTATACTCTTTGACAATTGTTATAATTCCACCTGCCAGTCTCTTCAGATCTAGTCCCTGATCCCTGAGACTGCTACTCAACCCTCTCTTTCACCCTGGGTTAGCAGCCACTTGCTCTCTCTTCTGCTTCCCTTCACTATGCAAGATAAGCCCAGAATCTTCAGTTAAATAGGCTGCCATTGTCACATCAAATAAGTTAGGCTCTGCAAAGCTCCAGTCCTTAAACATCTCCATCTTTCCACCCTCACTGAAAGGTAAAGAAGGGACAGACACTTAACAATTCCTCCCTAGAGCTACCAAAAAATAAAAATAAAAATAAAACATAAACTTACCTACAAGCACGTGGTTTGTCTCTCTTAATGTCAGGCTCCCTCAACTACAGCTGGACCCTCAAAACAGGTGATCAGTCCTCTCTGCCTTAAAAAGTTGTTCTTCCATTACTGGCAGGAGGTACTCTGCACCTCCAAGCTGCTCCTAAAACCCATGAAACCCATGATCTAACCCTCTTATCTGCCTGAGAAGATGCGGGTGTGTTTCTTATAATCCCAACTTGACTATTCACCTCTGACATTCTTCCTTTTCCACTCGTCCCAGAGGAAGCAAATCTATGAATACATTTCAAGGCCCTCCTTTCTTTTTCTTTGCATTCTTGACCCCAGTTCCTATTGCTTTTCTGGGGCCTTGTTACCTCAATTGTATCACCCCATTCCTGGATCTTGAGCCATCCTACTAATAGCTTCAGGAAATAGCTACACAGTAAAATATTTGTAAATCCCACCTCTTGGTGCTTTGTGCTTTTGAATTCTCTCAAGGATATTCTTTATTCAAAAAATGACGGCTTCACACTCTGATTAACAAGCCTTCTCAAAATTGTTCCAGCTAATTTCTTCTCATACTTTCTTTCTGCTTTCATTATAATTTTTGCTATCGCAGCATCTTTACAAAACTTTAACAGCAAATTGATCAAAAAAATTAAAAATTTTAACTATTGTATTATAAGAAGAGTAACAAATAATCTCTCCACATCTAGGCTTAACATTAATGCTCAGTACAAATAGATTACGTTTATTTCATCTTTAATTTTATCTCACTCACTGTATTTGTAGGAATCACTCAAAAGACATAAACAAATGTCAACAGAAATAAAAATAATATGCACAATAGTACAGTATCCCATTCTTTATTAAAAGTTCCAGATATTTTTTCAATATACCTAACATTAAGACTTTAGAAGACAAATAAAAATGTCACTGTTGTTAACAGTAACAAGGTAAAACTTACCTTTTGACACATTTCTGCCTGTATTTGCTCTTTTATTTCTTTGTCATATTCATTTAGCTTTATTTCTAAAGACTCCTCAGCTATTAAAAAAGATAACGTGTCAAATGAGGACATAGAAGCAGGTCAGGTGTGTTAGAGTCCAGGCTTCTTTTTCAAAAGTACAGACTATACTTAGGGGAAGGCATGAGTGTCTGCAATTTCCTTTGAAATACACAAAAATATAAGATGGGTGTGTGGATAAACAGATAAAAGAGGCCGGGCGCGGTGGCTCAAGCCTGTAATCCCAGCACTATGGGAGGCCGAGACGGGCGGATCACGAGGTCAGGAGATCGAGACCATCCTGGCTAACACGGTGAAACCCCGTCTCTATTAAAAAAAAATACAAAAAGCTAGCCAGGTGAGGTGGCGGGCGCCTGTAGTCCCAGCTACTCGGGAGGCTGAGGCAGGAGAATGGTGTAAACCCAGAAGGCGGAGCGTGCAGTGAGCTGAGATCCGGCCACTGCACTCCAGCCCGGGCGACAGAGCCAGACTCCGTCTCAAAAAAAAAAAAAAAAAAAAAAAAAAAAAAAACAGATAAAAGAAATGAAGCATATGCAATGCAATTATAATAGTGGAATCTAGGTGGGAGGTGTGTAAGTGTTTGTTAGAATTGATTGAACTTTTCTATGTGTTTCAAAAGGTTCATCATAAAATGTTGCAGGAAATAGAAATCCAAGAGTACAGTTTAAGTCAGAAAATACAGGTGTCTCTTCCTACTCTCTAAGTACTAAGGAAGAGAACTCTTTATTGGACTTTCATATAAGCTGACTTCAGATTCAAAACAATAATGTTAAAAGAATCAAAGATCATGTACTTCAATGCCTCCACTTTGCAGATAAAGAACAAATGCCAATATAGCTGAATAAGTAACTAAACAGCAGTATACCCAGGACTAAAATGAGGCCTACTGACTCTTTCTTCCATTAGTTGAGTGGGCCTCAAAACAACTGTGGATCAAAATGACCCACACAGCAGAGTGCAAATCTGAAGCCAGAATAAAATCTCAACCATGTGTAACACCCAGCAAAAAATTATGCCCAAAGGGAAAAAGGTGGGTAGAAGTAGACGATAACATTAATAATGTTTTTCCCTGGTAGGCATGACTTTAGACATGTTTTTCCATCTACTTTTCTGGAATCTTCAAATGCTGTCCAATACAGGACTTTCCAGCCACATGGAGATATTGACACTGGAAAGGTGACCACTGGGAACTGAGATGTGCCTTCAATGTAAAAAACACATGAAATATCAAAACTTAGTGCAAAAAAAGTGAAATATCTCATTCATGTTTTTATATTGAACACATGGGGAAATAATATTTTGGATGTATTTGATTAAATATACTATTAAAGCTAATTTTACCTATTTATTTTCACTGTTTCCAATGGGACTACTAGAAAACTGAACATTGTGTATGTGGCTCCCCTATTGGACAGCACTGCTTGATAATTATCAAGTAATATGTTTCTAATGGAATTAAACCTATGCTTAATTAAAGGCATAGTCATATAATACACATTACAAATTTATCTTCTAACATGTTACTATTACAATTTAAGAATAAGGAAGGCCAAGACATCCATTAAGCACATCATTTTAAACAGTTGACTCCCATCTCTACTGAGCACAACACTGAAGGGCAGGATGGTATTGTCTACCACCTGTATAGCACAAAAAGCTCTAGATCATGGATGGGAGAATTTGGACTTCACCAGCTGCTCTGAGGCAAACTGAATGTTTTCAGTTTGCTCTCTCTCTGATGATCTCGATTTCCTCAACTATAAAATGAAGTAATGAGCCAATGACTTTTCTAGTCCTCTGCAAAACAAATAGTCTACAATATTCTACCTTGGTGGCTGTAAAGTTAAGACAAGACATGACAAAGGACCTCCCAGTAAAAACTCAACAAATGGGGAAGATTATGGGCCTTTGAATCCCTGCATGCTTCGGCAAGCTTTGGCATGCTTGAGGCCAGGAAATGACACTGGAGAGCACTTCCTGGGCCCACAGGATGATTCCAGATAAAGTAAATTCCCTTATTGCCTGCAGATTGCATCCCTGTAGTTCAAGCAGCAACCACACAACATGGTAAATCAGATAACTTCCTTTATTCAAAATGAACACAACAGAATTAAAATTAAGAAAGAAGACTATAATTACTTAGAAAATCTCTGATAAATGTCAAAATTATTTGTTTCTAAGTTACAACTCTTCTTAAGTTGATGATATTCTGCCAATTCTTTTAATAAATGCATATGAAAACCTAAAAAACACAATGCATACATTTTTTTTCAGAGCTTTCAGCCACTGCTCAGTCACTATTTACACAAACGTAGTTTTATGACAATATCATTTTACACATCATATATTTTTCTTTTTTTGTATAGACAAGGTGTTCTTCTGTCACAAATGCTGGAGTACAGTGGTGTAATCATGGCTCACCAACACCTTGAACTCTTGGGCTCAAGCAGTCTTCACACTTCAGCCACCTGAGTAACTGGGACTAGACGCACTTACCACCACCCGCCAAGAGAAGATAATTTTAATTTTTGTAGAGACAGGGTCTTCCTATGTTGCACAGGCTGGTCTCAAACTCATGACCTCAAATGATCCTATTGCCTGGACCTCACAAAGTGCTGGGATCACAACCATGAGCCACTCTGCCCACTCATAGCTTCTAAGAATAAATCTGAGGAAAGGTCTTTCCACGCGTGCTACAAACTTGACAGGAATAATGATAAATATTTATCAATTTAACTACATAAAAATGGAAAGTTTACATATGGTACACAATAAAAAATAACACACTATAACAATGTGGAGTCATAAGTGCTATAGGAGTTATTAAGAAATTATTTTAAACAGACAGAGAAAAACTGTGGTCCTTGAAACATTTTTGTCTCATTTAAAGCAGCTCCAAGAAAATTTCTTGTCTAGCAGGAAAGTCCGGGCTCTTAAAGTCTGGCGGGCAACTTTGATATGCAAATGCCTGCCATTAGAAACTGCATTCACCCAAACATGGCTTCCTGTCCTCTTTTCCTTGACCTTGCCCCTACATGGACCTGGCCCCATGACCACCCCCACATATCGCCACACGTGCAGAATATCATGGCACCCTGCATCTGCATATTAAAAGTCTAGGGTTGGAGGGCCATATTTATAGGGGATAAGTGACATGCCTGGTCAAACCAATCCCCAGAGCCTATATGACTTGGGCACCACTTCCTCCAGCCTCCTCATGTACCATGTAACTGACTGGTTTCCATCTCACTTGGCATTTCCTCTTTTGGCTTTGGAGCTCCCCTGCCTGTGCCCCACCACACTTCCCTCTCTCTCTGTAGAGAAAAGCTTCTTCCTTCATTCTTCTTCCTTTTTTCTTGCCTATTCAGCTCTCTGCTCCTTAAAACCATTCCACGTGTGTCTGTGTTGTTCTATTCAATTAGCAGGATACAAAAGCTCTAATGTTTCTCCACTCATCAGAGCTGAATATTTTGGTCTGTTGACTGGGAATCCAAGGTACAGTCTTCATCAGAGTGGTAAGTATGCTAGCAAGCTTAAAACCTGTTCTATCACTGACATGCTGTTAGCCTCTATGTTAAAATAAATCCAGTAAATCAGTGGGAATCCATCAGCCTGGTACATATTGTTAGCGTTGGCTGCTGTAATAAAAACGTGGATGTGAGACTTGCTGGGGAGAATATGGAGAATGCCACATTATACATGGGTATTGAACTTCTGACCAGGGCACACCCTAGCATGATTCAGAGGCCTACGGTCTGGACACAACCTCCAACAGCCCATTCAAGGTGTTTGCAGAGAATCCTGGACTTTCTTATGTCAGACTCTTCTTCTCCACGTCCAGCCTCTTACTCTTTCTCTGCATGAAGTGTGCAGGGATTGTCACAGTCTAGGAACACTTTTCCCCTTTTCCTCTGTGGTAAGATTACTTGCTACCACTTCTCTGGTGAGCACATAGCATTTCTAAGCTAAGACCACCACTACTGGAAATGGAAATCCTCTACGAGGCACACTTTGTTCCTCTTCAGTAAACTCCAAAGATTGCTTTTACACTGTAAGAAATCAGGCTGTAGGCCTCTTCTGCAATGCGCCGTTTCTGCCGTTAGCAATTAGGAGTAAGATGTTTTCTATGGCCATATTTTAGTCTCTATAGTGTCCCACTGGCAGGAAAATAATCAGCCATTGTGTTCCTATGTTCCTTTAAAGTATCTATTCTCTCTCCTATTATGACAGTTCATAATTAGTAAGAGGATTTTAAGTCTAGAAGTTAATGGGAACAATTTCACTATGGATATATGCTTCAGCACTGACCATAATAGCAGAATATAGAGTTCAATCCAGCAGACACTTCTCTTAACAGGGTCTTGCCTAATTGCATGATTTTTCCTGAAATCCATTTTGTAAGAAAGGCATACAGGCAATACAAGTCTAAGAAATAAAAGAGAAATAAAAGACAGAGGAATCAGACTACTTGTGGAAGGCATAACTATGACCCAAAAGTTTAGTTTCTCTAGTCCCATGGCTTGAAGTGTTATGACTGTAGTCACGGGTGTCACAATTAATTGGGTAAAGAAATTCAGGAGCAAAGAAAAAAATATAGTTACAGAACATCCCCTACTGTACTAGTCTCCATTCTGGATCACATACTGTAAGAAAGGAGGCTAAAAAAAATGTTTTTGCTTTTATTCTTACCTATCTTTCTATACATACATTTAGTGTGTGTGTGAGAGACCGAGTCTCACTCTGTCACCCAGGTTGGAGTGCGTTGGTGAGATCTCAGCTCACTGGAAACTCCACTTCTTGGGGTCAAGCGATTCTTATGTTTCAGCCTCATGAGAAGCTGAAACTACTGGCACACACCACCACACCTGGCTAGCTTTAGTATTTTTCATAGCGGTGGGGTTTCACCATGTTAGTCAGTCTAGTCTCAAACTCCTGAACTCATAAGTGCTACAGTCTCCCAAAGTGCTGTGATTATAGATGTGAACCTCAGCACCTGGTTGAGTGTATTTTAAAGCACTTGGACTCCTTTAACTCTGAAACTTTGAATAGAAAACTACTTATTTACCTTTGCACGTAAATAAGACCTTTCTACTTTTTGCATGTAAATAAGTAAGTGGCATGACCTTCTTACTACACCTTTGTAAATGTTGCAAAATAACCCAGCCCATTTAGCAATCATATAAGGCAGGCTGGAAGGAAAAAATTCCCCAAAATTAGAGAAGCAAGTTTCAGGGAAACCATCTGAGGATGCCTTTATTTGGGGTCCCTTCAAGTTCTCATCTCATTGGAGAAACTTTGGAAATTAAAGGGAAGTTTATTCCAATTTTCTGATGATCCTAATAGGCATATAGAAGCTTTACAAAATTTAACTTAGGTATTTGACCTCTTATAAAGGAATGTTTTTCTGCTCCTAAGCCAAACCCTAACTTCAACTAAAACAGGCAACTCTGCAAGCAAAAGAAAATTGTAGAGATGAGCAATATGTCTTCTATAGTAGGATAAAAGGTAAAAGAGAAAATAGAGTAGGCAAAGAAATAGTGGAAATACCATTGCCAGTAGGAAAAGGGGCAATATCTCTTGAAAACTCCAACTGGAACTCCTTTCATAATGTTTTTCCTTTTTTCGTGATTTAAAATGACTTCTATCTTTTTCACAGTGTTTGTCCAACTTGGGAATGTTTTTTGAGACGGAGTCTCGCTCTGTCGCCCGGGCTGGAGTGCAGTGGCCGGATCTCACCTCACTGCAAGCTCCGCCTCCCGGGTTTACCATTCTCCTGCCTCAGCCTCCTCAGTAGCTGGGACTACAGGCACCCGCCACCTTGCCCAGCTAGTTTTTTGTGTTTTTTAGTAGAGACGGGGTTTCACCATGATAGCCAGGATGGTCTCCATCTCCTGACCTCGTGATCCGCCCGTCTCGGCCACCCAAAGTGCTGAGATTACAGGCTTGAGCCACCGCACCTGGCCCCCAACTTGGAAATGTTAATTTTCCAAACCTTAAAATGCTTGGCTTACAGTTGAGCTAGAAGAAAGGAAACTTAGAAGCCTGATATGCTGGCAAAAGGGTAAAAATTTCTTACCAGTTCGGCTTTTGGCTTCTTTCTCCCTGTGCAAACCAGTAAAAAAGAAAATAAGAATTATTGTTTATATACTATGTAAATTTATAAATAATGAAAAAAGATTTGTGAGGTCGGTCTTAAGTTGTAGACAATTTGTGTGCTTTGCATGTCCTTCTGTATGGTTCTGCCATTAGAAAGGTATCTTAAGTCTGTCCGAAGGCCCAGGACCCCATAAGCCTGCTGTTCAAGCCAGACCAACTAAATGGTCAGTAACAGACTGGGCTACAGTCCTACATCTTGTTCCATGTCCTCGGGTACATAACCTGTAACAATGTGGCAATACTTTGTTTTAGTCTCTGCCATTTTACAAAGATGGCTTTCTTCTGCTGCTGTCAGTTCATGGGTGAGGGCCACACAATGTGATAAGCCAGTTTTTCAATCTAGGTGGTCCCAGCTGATCCATCAAGGGAAAGGTTTACAAAATACCTTAAGCACTGATCTTGAGAGCAGTTTAGGAAGATCAACATCTTGTAGCCTCCAACTCGCTGACACCTAAGCCATGGTCCCTAACCTTGTGGCTAGCTTCTTGTTCTGTTTTCCAGGCAAGAGGAAAGTATATCTTGGGAAGCAGCTGTTATCATCTTCGTTTTAAACTGTAGACTGTAAACCAGGCTCCTCCTAAAGATGGTTCAGCCTAAGCCAAGTGATAGATGAAGACAGCTTGGGGGTGAGAAATGAAATAGATTTGTTTAGGTCAATTCTCTTTCACTGTCTGCATCACATTTTTGCAATGAAAGATTCAAAACCTGTCTTTGCTCTGAAAATACGTTGGACACTAAGGTTAAGTCATAACCTAGGTTGGTTTTATCTGTTAGGTTACATTTTGTAAAGTTCAAAAGCCAAAAATCTTTACTGCTTGGTATGGTTAAAGTCAAGTAATATGAAATTGTTAAAGAATTTTCTTAAAAACTGTTCAGCTTAATAAACAGTAGATATTCAAGTTATTGATGTATTTAAAATGTTTCTGGATAAAAAAGGCTCTTTTCTTCTCAGTCGACTGAACTATTTTTCTCCATTTTTTGTCTTACCACTCTTACTACATACCTGAGAGGCCCTAAGGTAACTTCTGATAGCATGGCACTCCTGGGGAAAAAACAATAAGTGACAAAGTCCCGATATGGAGAAACACACACATGCACATAAAACAAAACAAAACACCCATGTTTTCCTCATGAAAGCCCCCAAATTGAAAGCAGATAGTTCTCTCTCAAAGTGAAAGTCTCTGTACTCTTATATATTATTTACCCTTGTGAGTATTGGGAATATTAAGTTCCTTCACATTATGAGAGGGCTTTAATATGTAGTAAATAAGTAGAAAATTCACTGTGTGAAATTGCTAATAGTAGTTATAAATCAGAGAAGCATGCTTTTGTGTACCTAAAAAATAGAGAAACAGCCTCACCACTCCTGCCACTAAGAAACAAGACTCCCAAGGGGGATGGGCTAATTGTCTTCAACTGTGTCTGCTTATTATACCCTAAAAATTAATGCTAATAACCCTGTTCCTCTGAGGGCTACAACCTGAAGTCAGCAATCCAATTAATAAACTGGGAAATAAAAAAACTCTGAATCTTCTGTTTGTGTTGCTGTATATCTTCTGTTTGTGTTGTTTGTGGTGTGTGTAGTACCTATAAAAACAAGCGCTAATTAATTGTCTTAAAGAAAAGTAAGCACTTAAACATTTTTTAGTTTATGTGAGTTTAAGAAATACAGTCTTAAGGATTACCGGTAAAATGCAAGTGCCGTCAAACTGAAAATAGGTCATCTAAATCATACAACTTAGACACCAGGTTTGCTAAATGTTCCAAGGTTGTTTCCTGCCTGCTTTTCAGGATAGTAAAACCTGAGATCCATGGAGAGAGATGCTGAAAACTCACATTTCATATGCACTTCTGTCTGGGTTCTAGGATCCACACCTTGTACATACGTAAAATCACGTATTAACCAAACTTTGATAGGCAAATGCTGGCCAGAAGAAACTGAGTCCACGCAAGCATTGCAATTCCCTCCATCTTCTCTTTAACCTTGGCTTCACATGTCCCTAGCAGTATGGCCACCCCTATATATCCCCACATGTGTAGAATGACACCTGCATTTTCATATTAAAAGTCTAGGGTAGGAGGACTGGGTTTTTCAAGGGCTATGTGAGTGACGTGCCTGGTCAAACCAATCCCCAAAGACTATACAAATCAGACACCATCTCCTCCAGCCTCCTCATATAACTGGTTGATTTCCCCAGCACTTGGAGTTTCTTCACTGGGCTTTGGATTCCCTCTCCCTCCGTCTCAGTACAGGGGAGTTTCTTCCTTCATTCTTGTCTGTTATATTCTCTTCCTTAAAACTCCATGTATGTTCATGTCATTTTATCCAATTCATATGAGACAGAAGTCCTGGTGTTCTTCCACTCATCAGTCATATCATAATCAACACTAAAGTAAAGACATTTGCATAATTTCAATGAACTCTTAAAAATTAGTTAAAAAAAGAAAAATGGGGAAAACATGGATAGTTTGCAGCAAAAAACAAATTATCAAACAAAGATAAACAAAATGTTAAACAAAGATGAACAAAATTTTTAAATGTGGAATATACAGGAACAAAATTATGAAAGCAAATTAATACAACAGAGAAACCATTCTTTCCTGTATTAACACCACTAAGATTACAACTTTGATCATGCTAATGTTGTTAAGGGAGCAGCTGTATAGGTATGCTCATTCACTTTAGAAAGAAATTTATCACTGAATATATATATTCAAGGGGCAGGTGCCCTTGAATGTACTCTTTCCACTGCTAGGAATTTACACAGCTCTACTTTCACAAGGGCACAAAGGGTGGACACTAAAAAATGGTTGCCTCTAATGGCTAAAAGCAAATAATAAAACACATAAATCTCCATCAATAGGGAGATTCTTTTAAAATACATGCTTTTGAAAATAATCAGTCTAAATATATTGCTATGGAAAAATATATTGCTGAATAAAAAAGCATATTACATACAGTATCTATAATAACATCACATTTGAGTGTGTGTTAATTACAAATACATAGACTTTTAAAGTCAAACAATTCTACAAGGATAACCAAGAAACAGAAGTATTAATTCTAGATATCAGTGGAGATTGAGATTAGAGAACATAGGCAGAAATTGCTACTTTGCAGTTACTGTATATCTTTCTGAAGTTTGAAACTTTATTTTAAACTACAAGTGTAAATTATTTAAGAAATTTTTAGTTTCTTGGAATTAAAATAATTAGATCAGCACCTTTTCCACACCCCTACTCCCTTCAGTGAGGGGATTATATTTAGATTGTTTTATCACAGTCTGAATTTCACCTGACCTAAATTTGTAAACATTAACATTCATTCTTGGTGATGTGAACTCTATGGGCTTTGATACTGGGTCTTTTCATTCTCTTAACAGTGTCTTCTACAGAGATGTTTTGAATTTCAATAAAGTCTAACTCATCTACTTTTTGGCTCAATACATCTCACTTTTGATGTCATAGCCCATCGTGAAACCCAAGATCACATAGACTTTCTCCAGTATTCATTTGGATGTTTTACAGTGTTGCATTTCACATTTAGATCTGCAGTTCATTTTTGTGCATATGAATATCCAATTAGTCTAGCACCACTTGCTGAAAAGACTGTCTTTTCTCTATTGAATTGCCTTTGCAACGTGGTAAGAAACAAGAAATCAACCGACTATATTTGTCTGAGTTGATTTCTGGACTTTCTAATTCTGCCCCCATCGATGTCTGTGTCTATTTATTAGCAAAATGCAGATAAGAATTTGTGCTTCCAAAAAGCGAAAGACCAATGTCCAAGTTTTCTTCCCTAGTTCAAATTCTATGTGCATCATTTTCTCAGGTAGCATTATCTCTGAAAGGAAATATTAGGAGTTGAAAAAATAGATGACTAGAATCTAGGGGGAAATGTACCGCGGACATTCAAAAAGTTAGCACCACCTGAACATAGATATAGTGACATATGATAAGACCACATGTCTCTGAGTCAGGGGGACAGACAACAGTTAGGTACAAAATATCTTTCAATAGATTTTCTGTTGGGTAATCGAAAGTCATCAATTTTAAAAGTAATTTTATTTTACCAGGAACTATTTTATTTTTAGCTAAAGTTTTATCCAAATTTTGTCACTGGGATATTGGCCATGTCTGCTACTCAATGTTTTCTGACTTCTACAAACTTTACTGGGATAATAGGTAAACGTGGTAAGGGCTGCTGGCCAGATTTTCTCCTGAAACAGATGCATTTAAAAAAACTGTGTAAAGGTAATAAAAATATTTTTAAAAATAATGTACGTATTGCAAGTACATAGCTGGCCTCCTCCCTCCTTCCCTCCCCCCTACTTTTTCCTTTTATTTTCTTTCTTATTGTTTAGCAAGGCATCTAGCTTTGTCACCCAGGCTGGATTGCAGTGCCAACATTTCAGTTCACGACAACCTTCACTTTCCAGGTTCAAACAATTACCCTGCCTCAGCCTCCCAAGTAGCTGGGATTACATGCACTTGTTACTGGGTCTGGCAAATTTTCATATTTTTAGTAAACATAGGGCTTCACCATGTTGTCCAGGCTGATCTCAAACTCCTTACCTTAAGTGACACACTCATTTCAGCCTTCCGAAGTGCTGGGATTACAGGCAAGAGCCATTATGCCTGTCACATAGATTATTTCTTAATGTCCCTTAAAGCCAGACATTCCTTTGGAAATAAGAGTTAAGCAATAGACACTAGCTACATACCTTAGAATTATGCTACCCAGTATGGTGGTCATTATGTACATTTAGCCAATTAAACATAGATTTAAGATTCAGTTATTCGGTCACACTAGCCACATTTCAAGTGCTCAATAGCCACACTAGGCTAGTAGTCACCACATTAAACAGCATAGATACATACATATCCATTTTCACATAGAGTCACACTGGATGGGGCTTAGAGCACAGAATGTAGGATCGTTTACCATGTTGAAATTTTAGTGGAATGGTCAAGTTTGCAGACTGCCCAAAATGTCTTGTGACGCAATTTGTTTAATATATGCTAACATTACTACTAAAAGCCTTGGCAATTAACTTACAGATTTAATTCAAGTCTGGAAGAAAGTGAGTACTCAAATGATGAAGTCCTGCATGAATTGATGAATGAATGAATGAATGAATGAATGAATGTCCCTGTGGGATGATAGCAACACAGGCAACAGACACAACCCAAGGTTGTACCAACACAAAAAAACCTTTAATATTTCACACATTATTTTTAAAGACCTAAAGAATAAGCATACATCAGAAACAAGTTGTCAGTTTATGTTTATGCTACAAAGCCCATCATCAAGTATAACCTATGGTCTAGAACCTTCAGTACTAGCGAACTCTATGAAAGGTTATTACCAAGGCTAAAACTAAGGCAATTTATCAGGTCTGCATAAATATTTAAGAACAAAAAATACACAACACATTACTGAACCACATCTCATCTTAAGGACATATTAATACGTATAATACTCTATCAATTATTCTTGAGTACTTGAAGCTAGTCTACCTGAGACAGATATTTTGTACGCAAAGATACTTGGCATAGAAGTCAGTTTTTTGAGAGTTGGTTTTATTTTATTTTATTTTATTTTCAGAAATGTTCCCAACAGTGAGTACTTTTAAGAACAATATCTTTTAGCAAGTCTGTAGGGCCCTTGATAATGTCTGCAGTTTTCATTTTTGAGTACCTAAAAGTTACTACAAAAATGGAAATATGGAAGAAATAACCTGCAGAAGAGGTGAATTCTTGCTTAATAGATAAGATGTAGTCAGCGGGGAAAATCAAGTAATTTAAAGTAGATTAAATTTATTACTCTTCTCCTTAAAATTAACTTCATTCTTTTATAAGAAAAAATACATAGAAAAATCTTGCTATAATTTACAAAAATGTAGGCTCTTATCTTTTTGGTTTTCTTGATCAAATGCTGAAACTTTTTGAGAGAAAATATTTTACCTTTTTTCAGCTATTTAATTATAACTAACCAACCAAAACAGATTATAGAAACTAAGCAATCCTAACAGTTATTTGTAGAGACTGGAAGTAGGGCTGATTTTAATGAGCTGAATAGATCCTGCATAGGAAATATCTTAAAGAAACAAAAGTGTACTAATTATACACAGTTTTACAGCAGTATTTGAATGACACATTACATTTCTGAACATGGGATTAACAAACATCCTTCAGAATTAAGATTATAGCTATAGTAACAAAGCAAAACTAAGCCCTTTCTTACACTGTCAGATAAATTACAATAAACATTATGAAAATGTTTATATGAATAAAATATCTTTCTTGATCAAGTATTAACTACTAAGTACGTACTTCAAATTAAAAATAATATGTCTAACACAAATGACAGGAATGTTTACTGCCTTACAGATGACACTGAAATATCAGATGAACCGATGAATACACGACGGAGTTATTGGGTCACTCAATTACATTTTCTAAGAGTATGCCGTGTTAAAAATGTATATAAACTAAATCTTTACTGTCTTTACAATCATGACAATAGTGTACTTAAAATATTGTTAAATAGACATTTTAGGTAGTTATTGATATATATTACTACTACTGTAAGTATCATTTATTATGTTTACTCTGAGAACACTGATACTTGTTTTCAACTGGATTTCCTTTAAAGAATATATTCTTTGTAGTCATTTCATATTAGTAGAAAGTATTGAAGTATAAGAGTGGGATAAGTTTCTGCTATAATAATTATATGAATAATTGTTACACAATAAGCAAAGTAAAAAGTGGTGAAAAAGTTAGAGAAATATGTATCAAAATGAATTCCAGACCAAGCACAGTGGTTCACAGCTGTATTCCCAGTACTTTAGAAGGCCGCGGTGGGCACATATCCTGGGGTCAGGATTGGAACCAATCCTGGAAAACATGATGAAACCCTATCTCTACTAAGAATACAAAAATTAGTTGGGCTTGATGGTCTATGCTTGTAATCACAGCTACTCCAGAGGTTGAAGCAGGATAAATGCTTGATCCTGGAAGGCAATGGTTGCAGTAGGCCAAGATCATGCCTTAGAACTCCAGCCAGGGTGACAGAGCCAGACCCTGTCTCTAAAAAATAAGTAAGTAAATATATTCCTAATGTTGATAAATTAAATTTGGATGCCTATGAAGAAATCCAGCGTATCTAACACAAGATCAGGAAACCAAACTCTGCATTTTCTCACCCTAAGTTGGAGCTGAAAAATAACACAAGAAAACCAGGAAGGAAACATCACACCCAGGGGTCTGTTTGGGTCTGTGGGGCTAGGGTAGGGATAACCTTAGGTGAAATACCTAATGCAGATGAGAAGTTGACGGGTGCAGTAAACCACAATGGCAAGTGTATACCTTTGTAACAAGCCTGCATATTCTGCCTATGTATCCCAGAACTGAAAGTGTAAAACAAAAAAGAAACAAAAAATTTCATTCAAATATTACTTGAAGGCCAGGTGCAGCAGCTCATGCCTGAAATCCCAGCACTTTGGGAGGCCAAGGCGATTGGATCACTTGGGGTCAGGATTTTAAGACTAAACTGGCCAACATGGTGAAACACTGATTCCACTAAAAATACAGAAATTTGCCAGGTGTGGGGGCAGGTGCCTGTAATCTCAGACTACCAGTTAGGGAAAGGGGCCAAAAACAGTTGTAGTAGGCAGCACTTTAAAAATAAATATTAAGCTACCACAATTTTAAACAAACATCTTTAAAGAATCAAGCCCTATGTGGTGGCTCACAGCTGTGAACCTGCCAATTTGAGAGGTCGAGCCAGGTGATCACCTGAGGTTGAGAGTTCAAGATCAGCAATAGAGTGAAATCCATCTCTACCAAAAATACAAAATGCTAGCCAGGCACTGGGGAGTGCTCCTGTAGTCCGACTATTCAGGAAGCTGAGGCTGGAGAACTGTTTGAACCCAGGAGGCAGAGGTTGCAGTGAGCCGATATCATGCCACTGCACTCTAGTTTGGGTGACAAAGAGAGAACCTATCTCAAAACAAAAACAAAACAAAACAAAACAAAACAAAACAAAATACTATGCTAAACTTCTTGTATCCTTAAAATTTTGAAACGTAAAACTTTGGGTTAATTATAGACAAAATAAAGAAAATAAAACAAATCAACAACACGAAAAGTGAAATCTAACATAAACTATACAGTTTGGGGGATCATGATATGTCAGGGTAGGGATATCAATTGTAGAAAATGTACCACTTTTATGTAAGATGTTGACAGTGGGGGATGTTGTGCATGTATAGGAGCAGCGGGTGTATGCAACTGCTCTACAATTCTCCCTGCTGTGAACTCATAACTCCTCTAAAAAATAAAGTCTACTGAAAACACACATATACCTATATGGAACGTTTGCTACATCTGGCTTTAAAATAATAAAGTGTCACTAATGTTCACAGTAATAGTGAAGAAATTAAAATAATTAAAACTGTACTAAAAATAAAAAGAAAGTCTTTTTAATATTTGAGAACATTACATAATTTTTTAAATTACATATTTCTCACATATAATTACAAAGAAGAGAAACATCTACAAAGACTAGAACAGAAAAAAAGAGCTTATTTTAGAGAACTAAGTTTACTGCCCTGCATTGCCACTTAAAAGTTACTCAATTCACCACCCCAGACTCTGGTTCCTCATGTCTAACACACAAAACATCTGCAGTATGCATATCACAGTGCACATTCAATGGATTGGCAGACTTTTATTAGACAATATAAAGGATAGATAGATCAATTTTAGATGTGAAACATTTAGAGATTCTATATCACAATTTTACAAAAGATTAAATCAGAGGCCAACAAATTAATTTCAAATTTAGTACCCACTTGTTATATAACAAATATATTATGTGCAGTACAATATGAATTAAAAGAGGAAGGAGAAATAGACATTGTCAATAAACACTTAGGTATAATTCAGCATTTTACAGTCAGCTGAGGAAGACACTGTTAAGAAATAATTCAAAAACAGACAAGGAAAGACTCTATCCTTTCTTTTGCTAAGCCACTTTCTGGGAAAAAAAAAGTAAAAATGTATAGTCATAGCCACATGTTTGTAAGTGGCCACTGAAGAGTTAAAGCCAGCTAGTAAGACAGAGCTCCCTTTCACTGAAATAAACTGAGGATGCAGTTCTCCATCCAAC
Organism: Trachypithecus francoisi; assembly: GCF_009764315.1. NCBI lineage: Eukaryota > Metazoa > Chordata > Mammalia > Primates > Cercopithecidae > Trachypithecus > Trachypithecus francoisi. The sequence continues at coordinate 165,284 of NW_022680488.1, read as the reverse complement.
ACAGGGCACATCAACACATGAATTCACTGGTTTTTGAGTAGTATCTAGCAACGAAAGAAGAGAAAAGAAAGATAAAAAGACAAGGGTATTAAATTTCAGCAGGATTTTCTCAGTAGAGATACAGACAGGTATGCTACATTCATTGGAAACCTTCCTTTTATCTTCATAACCGCTCTAGATCCATGGCCAGAAGTTAGACATCTTCTCCTGCACACATCTTAAGCCATGAGGGAAGCAGCCCAGTGGGTTCTAGAAGAAGCTGTCTTTCCCCAGCTTCCAAGTGAAACTGGTGGTTAGACAGACCCGCTTTCAGACTCATAATTTTGATTTCCTAGAAGCCCATTTCAGCAGCTTAAGATTGGAATATGAAATATAGAAAATTTCTGCCAGTTTATCATGCTTCTGAGGATTGTTAGAGAAAGTAACCAAAATATTAAACAACAAGGGACTGCTACATATATTACAACAATATCCGAACATAAGCCTGTTGAAAGTGAAAATGAGGATGACAAGAAATCTTTAAGGAAACAGGGTAATGCTCAAACCATATCACTGAAATTAAAAATGATATGTACACAGTATATATCTACATGTTTTAAATGTAAAATATGCTTTTGAAATGCATATTGCAATGAAAACAGATGGCACTATACCTACACCTGGCTGTTAATCCAAATACAAAGTATACTAACAGATATTTGCTGGCCAAATTAAATATTCAGACATTTCAATACATTTAAGGATAAAATTGTTCATTTCCCAAACTGTTATTAAACAGTATCCTAGTGTTTTCTATATGATATTTAGGAACCTGTAAGCCAGATTTATAAAACAAGTCTAATATTACTAAAATGTTTTCATTATATAAATGCTTTCTGCTCCTATCTTAATGTCACTTCAATTAATTACTTGAACACATCCCTTTCAGCTGATTCAAACTCAACATTTTCTCAACCATTTGCAACAGACTGTAGTATTTCAGGACACAGTTATTCAGGAATATATTAATGTAATTCACAAACACAATCTACCTATCATACGACTATTAAAACCCAAACTTTGGATGAATTTAAATGTGAACTACCTGTTACATGTTGCACTTGTAAAAATTATGACACAAATATGCCTAAATCCAATACTTTGCCTGTGTCCAGGTTCTTCAACGTCTGATATAACTTTCTGCGCAGCTCAACTTGATTGAACACGCCAGACACGGGAAGCATGTTGGACTAGAAGACAAAATGGTTACAGTTTACCTGGTGGGCAGAGGGAACCTGAATGACTGAAAACAGACCAGTGGTCTCCAGGGAAGACCTAAGAGGCCTAGCAGGAAAGGGGTTTGAAGGGACATCAACAAAACTTCATTTTTGCTTGTCTCCAAGGAGGGACACGTGTGTCTTCCTGAGCAGTCATCAGGCCTGCCCTTCCTCCCTAGCCTCCTCCCTTACTCTGCCCTGTGCCTAGTTGAGTGCCCAACTTGGGCTGCAGAGGCAACACGAGGCATAATCGCTGCCCTCAGAGCCCTGCTACTGTTCCGAAGGACCAATAAAAGTGCTAAACACTCCCTGCCTCCCACTTGCAACTAGATTTTATCCGAAATTCGTGAACTTCCTCTCTTCCAGCCACCACTTGAAGGCAGCCGGAAGGTGGGGACGCGGAGACTACAGATGGAAGTTGGCGAGGCAGGACCACCAGGTGACAACCCTCACATATCTAATTATTTTTATATATTCTACTGTGGGACCAAAGGTGTGGGTGGGGTCAGGAGTGAGGGGGTTTTCGGACACAGATTTCTTTTTTCTTTTTAAACAGTAGACTGTTGATTCTAACAAAATCTACAACTTACCAAACTATTTCTTAAATTATTTCAAGAAGTAAATTTTAAAAAATTGCAGCCTTTCTTGCTTCTTCAGTTGTTTACAAAATAACACTTTTGGAGGCCAAGTTCTGCAGATCACTTGAGGCCAGGAGTTTGAAATCTGTCTCTACTAAAAATTCAAAACTTAGCCTGGCATGTTGGTGTATGCCTGTAATTCCGGCTACTCAGGAGGTTGAGGCAGGAGAATCTCCTGAACCCAGCGGGTAGAGGTTGCAGTGAGCAAAGATCACATCACTGATTTGGAATCATTGATCTAGACCTGGTCTAGTACTGTAGCCGCTAGCCAAATGTAACTATTATTGTTTAATTATAATTAAATTATAAATTATAATTAAATTTAAAAAATTTAAAAATAGGTTTACAGTCACACTATCCACATTTCTAATGTTCATTGGCTCCCATATTGGACAGCACAAGTGTAGAACATTTGCATCCTTGCAGAAAGTCTCACAGATTGGACAGTGCTGAATCCTAGTGTATTTCTTACCTTTTCCTGATACCCTCAAGTATTTGCTAAGTGATTGCAGCTATTCCCTTCCCAAGACAACGGGGTCATTTTTCTCTCAGGATTTCAATTCTCTCACTTTGCTTTTCAGTTTTTCCTTGGAAGAAATAAATGAAAAAAATTGCAGCCTTTCTTGCTTCTTCAGGTGTTTACAAAATCAAAATCAAATTGGCAGCTCAACTCAAGTACAGAATGTATATAAAGAAAGCACTGTCTTATCTTCTGCGCATATGGGTCATTGGTAACAATTGGTATTTGGATTCCCTTTCTGTCTGTCTTACTGCTGACTTGGCACCATACTTCTCGCTGATTTGTGACTTTCCCTATTGGGGTGAGTGTGGAGATGCATGTTATGTCCCTTATACATAAACAACACACACACACACACATGCACACACACACACACACACATTTGTTTCTGCTTTTTTTTTTTTTTTTTTCTTGCTGCTGCAGCAGCTGTGCTGCTGCTGCTACTGAAATGTTAAAGAAAGTAATAAGCCCGTCTCTTGGTCACCTCATTTTTGAAATCTCGTGCAACAAGAATTCATGATATTATTGTCTACTTTATTCAAATTTCAACTCCCATGCTTTCTTCCATTACATTCTCTGAACAATGATGGCCAGTTCATCTAGTTTTGCAAAGCTTTTGTATCATTTCTGCTTGTCTTTGTTATCCACTTTTTCTAGCTCAATTTGTTTCTCAACTTTCTCCTAAAACAGGCTCAAACATTTTCTTTAGAGGATCAATTAGTAAATATTGTTGGCTTTGTGTGACAGCTGGTCTATGTTGCAGGTGCTTAACTCTGCCACTGAAGCTTGAAAGCAGCCTTAGATAGTAGCAATAACGTGTGCAAGACTATTTTCCCCCACTGCATATCACATTTTAAACCTACTTAATGATACCAAGAGTCTTCTATCTGCATTTTCTTCCACAGTTATTGCCTTCCAATTCTAAACAGAAAAGTGCCGGCTGTGTCGTGATTTCCTTTATAACATGTGTCATTCATTAGCAAGTACTTATCAGGTTTCTTCTGATTTCATTCTGTGTATGTGCATCAGGAAAGGCCCAGTGAGGCTTGATGAGTCTTGGCTTCTAACATACCTCAGATGTACCTGGTTACTCTATTTCCACCCCATGTTGAGCAGTTACTAGTCACCACATCCCGGGGCATGGTATTCTAGATAACATTAATTGAGCACATATTGTATGTCAGAAAGTGCATCAGGTACTTTATATGCATTAGATTGTGTAATCCTCATAAATGCACCTTAAGGGGCTACAAAGTTACAACATTTTACAGAGGAGAAAACTGACTTTAGGATATTGAGGTCTGCTTGTGCTCAAATTGCCAGTAAATATTGGAGCTAGACTTAAACCTAACTTCCTTTGATTACAAAACCCTGGTGTTAAAATACACACTTTGGGGTTACCATGGTGTATATCTATCCACACTCCCACCCATCCATCATTCATCTATATTTCAATTACTTGTGCTAGAAGCCATGAAATCCCTTGTATTTTTCCCCAGTTTACTACAATTATATTTATTTTGCAAAACTTTTTATTTTTTTCATGTGTGTGTGACACAGTCTCATTCTGTCCCTTAGGCCAGAGGGCGGTGGTAGTATCTCAGCTTACTGCCACCTTGACCCCCCTGGCCTTGGGTGATCCTCTGCCATCAACCTGTAGAGTAGCTGGGACTACAGGCACACACCACCATGCCCAGTTAATTTTTGTAGATATGTATTTGTTGTTTCACCCTGTTCCTGGGCTGGTCTCAAGCTCCTAGGCTCAAGCAGCCTGCCTGCCTCCGCCCTCCAAAGTGCTGGTATTACAGGCATGAACCACTACACCTGGCCTAATCTGTTAAACTTAGTTGCAAAATCTCTCGGTGCCTCATCATGTCTCTCGTATGGATTATATCTTTCCTCTTTTCCAGAATACAAAACTTCCTTTCTTATCAGCTGGTGTTTCAAGAGGCATATCATAGTCCCTTGCACTTGTAAACACTTATATTTATAGCACACATACTTCAGGTAGAAGTCTGTGGTCTACAGATCCTTGTTACAGTGTCTCTCTTTTCTAGGTAAGTGATGTGAGGTCAAACCGGTTTTAACCTTCCCCCACAGATGCCTCCTGGAAATTTCTACGGCAATCTCATTATGTCGTTTTTCTTCTCACCACTCTGTATTGTCCTTAACTTACTGCCAACCTCTGTGAAATCTTCTAGGTGTCTGCTGGTGCTATCTGGTCCAGTCCAAGGCAAGTACAACTTACTCCACCAGACACTCAGGGTCCCTTGAGCTGAATGTGCCATACTTTCAGATAAAGAGAACGTTGTCTTTATGATCTCATGTTAGAGATTTGGTAGTTTTATTATGAAAATATATTGGATTCTACAAGAACTATGATAGTTATATAATTTCTTTATTCCAGAAGCCACATATCTTCACTAGTGTGTGGTAAACAGTGCCAAGCTTACTGGCATCTTCCTCTACAATGTCAGCTTTCAGTTAGAAAGCAAAACAAAGGAAGAATTCTATACTTCCTGTTCTTCATTTTTGACTCTCAATATTGAATGCTAAAAATATGTACAATTTTACACTTAATTAGGAGTCATGTATTGAAGAACACGCCTGAGAGGTTCTATTTTGTAATTGTTGGCCACCATGATAATACAGTTATTAAAATGAAGTTTTTTTCCAGCTGGGAAGGTAGAATCCAAAGTGCATGTGACACCTTAAATTTCATAAGAACTTTCATGCCATTAAAGCGATATGATATAATGTGATTTTAGAACTGAAAAATATGGATAGATGACGTAAATGAAATCCACCACAATTAAATGAGGCTTGTTCAGCAATCTCAGAGATGGATAGAAGCCAGCCGGGGAATATCCTTGGACTTGCTTATTCATCTTTCAATTCAGCACAGACTATTATGACCTCTGGCATTCCTATGATATTCAGTTGTCTATGTCACCCACCAAGAATTGCTGCTGCTTAAGATCTTAAACATATAGTTCACCTGTAGCACGTTGCTGCCTTGAAATACCACCCATGGAAGTCCAGGCAGTTTTAATGAATCATGTTTTTCATCAGGACCTACTGGGTTAGAACAACAACAAAAAAAAAAGACCCTCAGTTACCTTCAGCAGCACTTCCTGGTTGGGTTGTGCATGCATTCTCCCCTCCCTAGTGACACCTTAGCTATGGACAGGAAGCTCAAAAACCATACCAGAGGTGATGACACTTGCCTTTCTCATCAAGAGAAAACCAAGTTTGACTCGAGAACATGCTGCCATTCAGAGTAAATAGGCCTTTAGATTTTCACCTGAGAAGAAGCCAGTCATTTCCAATTCATATTTCTAATAAATTGCAGGCTCTTTTGCTCTGTTTCTCTCAATGGCCCAGATTGGTTTTGATGCCCTTTAAGGAATCAAGGGCAAGTTTAACTTAATTGTAATGTATAATGTTCACTGTGTAATACTTTTCAACTCTTCAGTTCTTGTCACCAAAATATGATAGTCAGGGTTATCTGCCAGGTGTTGTTGGGACAATATTTTCTCATGTGTTGAGGACACTATTCATTAAAACTTGTATTGTGTACTTGTAGCAGTATTGCTTTCTGGGAGGCAGTTACTTATATACAATTTCTGTGCATTCCACTGGCTTTGTGGTGGACAAAGGAGCACACTTAAAAATACAGTGCTGCATAATTTGATTTCAGTTCTTTCTCCTGCCACCACTCATCTTGTTAAGGCATTTTCACAATTTGCTCCTAATCCTTCAGGATTGATCATCATTGTAAAGGAAAACACTGCTGTGAGCCAGAAGGAAAAACATGCACTCCTCTAAGGATTCACTTAGCTTTTTCATGGCAACATGAGTGAAGTGAAACATGATTTAGCTGGGCAGGTGATTTCAATGCTACAAGCCACCATCATCCACCCCAGAAATGGGAACAGCCTCCTCAGCAAGAAGACTGTCCTGGTTTCCTGTGCCTGCTATAACTCAGTACCAAAAACGGAGTGGCTTTGGATAGCAGAAATTTATTGTCTCAATTCTGAGGGCCACTGTGTGAAATCAAGGTGTGAGGGGGCCATGCTCCCTATGCATGCACCAAAACCAGGATCTGTTTGGCCTCTCTCCTACCTGCTGTAAGTTCCGTGGCTTGTGGCAATGTAACTCCAGTCTTCATGTGGCATTTTTCTTCTTGTGTGCATCTCCAAATTTTCCCTTTTACTTAATATGCCAGTGGTTGAATTAGAGGCCCACCCTATTGCAATATAAATTCAATTACCACACCTACAACAACCCTCTTTCCAAATGAGATCACATTCTGAGGTATTGTCACTTAGGACCTCAGTAAAAATGTTTGAGAGGACACACTTGAACCTATAAGTGAGATGTCCTTCAAAAAATCTTATTTCAATCTTACACTGAAGTAAGATTGCATTCCAAGTGTGAATTTCCTCTTCACAGTCCCACCTTCTGTTCACTTTAACCATTTCATCAGAGGAAAAGGACACTCCTAGCTGTAACAGAACTGTGTTCTGTTGTTGACACACACAACTGCTTACAGCTGGGACCGAGCATCATCTCCAGCTACTCCCAGGACCCACTTCCGTGTAAACTCCATGCACTGGAAAGAGGCCTCTTGCTGCCATTAAAACTGCCATTTCAACTGTCCCTACTGCTTACATGGTGCTAGTTTCGAAAAAAACCCTGCTTTCTCAGCTTCCTCCTAGATGTTGAGACCTGCTGTGAATGGCACCTTTTCTTCACAGGATATATATTTATACATACATTTTGTTTATTAATTGACTCTTTCTGTTCTTTGAGACTTTGATATCAAATTTAAAAACAGAATAGAATGTGAAAATAATATCTTACATTTCTGTTGAAAAAAACAACGAATGTAAAGCAAACATTTTTCCCCACAAATATAGCATCTATACAACTTACAGAATAGAATGTCAGCATTCTTCATTCCATATGAAATTTTACTGTATTGTTTCTCACGCTGTCATCTAGGAAAAACAATCATGATCTGGACAAGTTCACAGCTCACGCTGCTCTTGACTTCATAGATGAGAACATGTGGCTGTTGAACAACATGTACTTGAAAACTATGGACAAGTTCAATGGTTGGTTTGTGTCAGCATTCAACACTTCAGCCATATCCTTACATTTTTAGTAAAGATAACTAACTAAAGTTTGGGTTCACACACTGGAAGAACATGAACACAGATGCCATGTTCTGAGTCTGTAGACTTCGCAGACAAGTAAAAATGTAAAAGTTTTTATTTATGAGGCTACATTTCTTTTACTGGGGGAAGGGACATATTGTAAAACAGCTAATTTTCAAACTAAGTTTCATACACAGAAAAAGTTTATCTGAATCATATCATGGGTTATTTTACTTTATTTTATAGTTATTTTCTCACTTTAAAAATTTATGTTCTCTTCTTGATAAAACGGTAGGCTAATTTTAAACCCAGTTTGTATTCAATTCTTCTATCATGAATATTATCCATATTCCTCATTTGAAGACTATTGCATCAAGAAACTGCTTTCTTTTTGTTTTTTTATTTTTATGAAAGATTATGCCTTAATTATGTTACATATGAGTTTTATCATGCTTCATGACATAAAGCAATAAGACGGAATAAAGCACGTCTTTACTGATGTTTATGATTTACATATAAAGGTATGGTATTTCCTATAATTTTTAAAATCTGATAATTAAAAAATAAATTTGATCTTTGTCAGGAAACTGGCCTATAGAAGTAATTTCATTTGACTGCACAGTTTACCTTTTAGACAAACTTTTCCACATCAGAGGTATCTCTGGCAACTCTTATGGCAAGCAAGTCTTCACAGCCAGCTAAATAGGTACTTAGGAACATAACTCATTGTAGTTATTTTTGAATGATTGTGAAAATAAGTTGTTTCCATTCTTCCCCTTTTGGTGTTCATTGTTGACTTTATTAGGGAACCCTAAAGAGACCGAGAAAGCAGCTTATATCAGGGAAATCTACTTCATAATTGAATCTAAAATGTTTCCATCTACTTTACAAATAAAATAATGTGCTGTTAATAAAGATCATAAACTGGCAGGAACTGATTTTTCTATGATCAATAGAGTTGATTTTTCTATGATCAAATAGTCACTCAAGAAGAACGGTGTCACTTCCTTATGATGATGATGATGATGATTATTTTGTTGAGTCTCAATCTGTCACACAGGCTGGAGCTCAATGGCATGATCTTGGCTCACTGCAACCATTGCCTCACAGGTTCAAGTGACTCTCCTGCCTCAGTCCCCTGAGGAGCTGGAATTACAACAGGTGCCCAACATCATAACTGGTTAATTTTTGTATTTTTAGTAGAGAGGTAGTTTTGCTGCTTTTTTTTTTTTTTTGTATTTTTATTAGAGACATAAGCCTACTACATGTCTGCTACATGTCAATCAGGCTTCTCTGGAACTCCTGACCTCAAGTGATTCATCTGCCTCAGCCTCCCAATGTTCTGGAATTACAGGCATGAGCCACAATGTCTAGCCCAGATAGGTTGATGTTAATGTAACAACCCAAAAATCAATGTCACAGTCTAGATCTGGTAGACAGATTCAAAACAATAATATTCTGCAGTTGGGAATAAAATGTGATAGTATGTACATCCACATTACCTTGTTTATACATTCCAAGATGCTATAAAATGTATAGCAGGATACACAGCAGTACTCAAGAAGCCAAAAACACACTTGTGCAGTGCTTAGTGTCACATGTCTCCCTCTACCAATAGCTAGGAACAGTGGTCCTGCTACATTGTGAGAATCTAGATCCATGTTTGTAAAATAGGAGGCTGTGAGCAGTTGTAGGCCACAGTGAAGTGTGTTGCATCTGTCATTTTATATTCTATTTCCTTTCCCTCAGACAGTAAACTGTTGATACTCATACTTGTGAAATGTTGTAAGGCAATTTTTAGGATAGTTGTCAAATAAAAAGTTGGATTGCATTAACATTTGTACTCAGGCTTTTAGATGCTTCAAAGGACCTATTTAAGGCAGAGAAAAAATTAAGCAGACCATGAATAGGCACTGATGCCAACACAGGTACTTTGGTTATGGCAGTTACATTTTTTGTATTATATACTGGAATTCTAAGTAACACTTATTTTGTAAGTGAAGGAAAGCAGGAGGAAGTGGCAGTAGCTTTATGAAACATTTGGAATATGCCTGGACATGGTGGTTCATGCCTGTAATTTCAGCACTTTTAGAGACTGTGACAGTAAAACAGAAAGGGATGAGAATGATTTCTTTTTTCTTATGATAAGATCTTATTATAAATTCATTAATGTTCATTGAAAAGAAGGTAATACCACCTGTGATATTGACGAGAACTTGAAAAATTTAGTTCCAATCTGAATTACCTTTCAGCAAGTAATTCTAAGCTTTTTCTTGTTTACTTGTGCTAAATCGCTACCATCATTTTTACTTAATTTATTTGATTTCTTCAATAAAGATATTTGTTCAAGATTGTGGTAGTTTAATATCCATTTTTGCTTGTTTGTTTGTTTTGTAATGGAGTCTCACTCTGTCACACAGGCTGAAGTGCAGTGGCATGATCTCAGTTCACTGCAACCTCCTCCTCTCAAGTAAAAGCGATTCTCCTGACTCAGTCTCTAAGTAGCTGAAAATATGGGTGCCTGCCACCAAGCCTGGCTAACTTTTGTATTTATAGGAGAGAAAAGCTTTTACCATATTGTCCAGGCTGGTTGTGAACTCCTGGCCTTGTGATCCACCTGTCTTGGCCTCCCAAACCACTGAGATTACAGGTATGAGCTACTGTATTCGGCCTAAGATATATATATGTGTGTGTGTGGGTGTGTGTGTGTGTACATGACAAGTTAATGGGTACATACACCAACATGGTACATGTATATATACATAACAAACCTGCATGTTGTGCATGTGTACCCTAGAAGTTAACGTATAATAAAAATACAAAAAAAAAAAAAAAAGAGAACTAAAAGAGCGTTTTGCAGAAAAGCTAGTTCTGGGCTTAAATAATATTTAATAATAAAATTCACTCTTGAAAAGTAGACTTGAAGGAGTTCAGCATTTTTACATTAAGTGCATATTGCAAAAGTTCAGAGTTGTGAAATATATGGAGGGTGTAAATTAAGATACTGTATAAATTAATATATGGGGGTGTAAATATATGGAGGTATACCATCATTAAGATAGTACAGAAATGTTGAAACCATAACACGAGATCCTTCCAGTAGAATTTGAAATTATTTGAGGAGAGAATTTAGTTCTAAGCAGCTAAGGTGAAAAGTAGGATTCAATAGAAGTAATATTTTTGAGAAGGAGACATGTAAGATTTCAGACTGAACAGAAGAAAGCAAAGCAATAAAGTAAAAGTTCTTTGTAAATAAATTTAAGCAGGACAAATTAAAATTCTAACCTAGCCCTCCATCATAATATGGAGGAAACTGAAAACTGCCATTTTCAATTTTATATTTCATATGTAGAGTATTGGTGAAGTTAAGTATTTATTGATTTCAAAATATACAAGCCAGCATACTTCCATTAGAAGAGTAGTCAGCAAGCACATCATATGTGAAAGACTGACCTCTGAATTGGCATGTGAAGAATATGTTAAAGGAGGAAGTTTTCTATTTTTGACAGAGGTACAATATTGTAATGACCCCTTTAAGAATACTGCTAATTGCAGTAAAATTAAATATTGGCCACCATTAGAAGAGCTGCACTAGTACATTTTAATTTGTCAACATTTAAGCTAGAGCCAATCACTTAGAGATAAAGGAGCACTTTTGTGTAAAAATTTAGCATGCAGTCATTCAAAGGTAGCAATATTTATGTGTGAGAGATGGATTGAACCACATGGGAAAATCTACCTTTTTCAGCTAAGAAAGGACAATGTACGTAAACTTTATATTCAGGGAAGAGTTTGATGACTTTACATGTTTTTCCTGTGTCATTAGTAGTCATCAGTAATTCATATGAAAAGAAAAATCATAACTAACTAGTAACAATTAAAAATGAACTTTTACCTAAGAATTAATGTATGCTTTCAGCTTCATTAGAAGAACTGGCCTTGTGGAGCCATGGGATTATCCAAAGTCAGAAGAAATAATTAAGTTGTCATGAATTTCTAGTAATTTAGGAAAAGAAGAATAGAATCATAATTTTAAAAAGTTGTTTTAGACAAGAAAAAGTGTTTCAGATTTGATGTTCTTTACATAATATTTAATCATTTTAATATTTAATGTACCATGTCACATGGATAAATGAATTATGGAGTTCCTTCACACAGAGAGCCAGTCCCATCCTGGAGAAATGACCATGTGTCACCAAGAGATGATCGTTAGGCAACTAAGTATACGTGAAGGAAAAATGGAAAAATTGTTGACTTCTGTTGTGGTGAAGAAATTCACATAATAAAATTAAACATTTAAGTTAAATAGTTAAGTGGTGTTTAATAAATTCGTGTGATGCAACAACTAGCTCCATCTAGTTCCAAACATTTTCATCACTCCAAACTACAACTGCACTAGCAGTTAAGAAGTTCCTTTCATTTTCTCCCTTCTCTCAGGCCCTAACAAAGAGTAATCTGTTTTCTGCCTCTGAACTTACCTGTTCTGGGCATTTCATGTTAATGGGCTCAAACACTACACCACTATTTGTAACTGTCTCCTTTCATTTGCATGATGTCCTGAAGGTTCATTTACACGGTAGCACTTCTCTCCTTACACAGGCTGCTAACACATTATTTTGTTTGGGTTGTTTGCACCACAGTATTTCTATATACACAGATTTGTTTGCGTACGCATATTCAATTCTTGGTGTATATGAGTGGAATTGCTTGGTCCTATGATAATTGTGTTTATTTTCTTGAGTAACCACATTTCTCCATAGTAGCTGCATCATTTTCCATTCCACCTAGCATTGAATCAGGGTTCCAAATTACCTACATCTTCTCAAACACTTGATATTTCCTGCTTTTTAAAATCTATTTCCATTCCAGTATGTGTGAAGTACAGTGTCTCATTTTGGTTTTGAAATGCATTTTCTGAATAACTAATTATGATTATTTGTTCCATGTGCTTTTTGAGATTTGCATATTTATTTGGAGAAATATCTATTCAGGTGCTTGGTCCTTTATTTTGTTTAAGTTGTAAGTTAGTTATGTTTTGGATACGACAAGCTGATAATTTAAAAATTGTTGCTTTAACTTATGCAAGCAGAATTCATACAAGTTCCTTAGACACCAGGGATTATTCTTCACCACCTAGAGATTATGGATACCATGATATGGTCATTCTAGTCAGGATGAACATTTCTCTAGGGGATATACGTGCTATAATATTTTCTGGTTTTGTCAAATAGATTTTTATGTTGTTCCTGCTGACATTAGCAATTTTTTTTTTAATTATTATACTTTAAGTTCTAGGGTACATGTGCACAACTGCAGGTTTGTTACATATGTATATATGTGCCATGTTGGTGTGCTGCACCCACTAACTCGTCATTTACATTAGGTGTATCTCCTAATGCTATTCCTCCCCTCCCTGCCTCCCCAATATAGGACCCGGTGTGTGATGATCCCCTTCCTGTGTCCAAGTGATCTCATTGTTCAGTTCACACCTATGACTGAGAAAAGTGGCATTTGGTTTTCTGTTCTTCCGATAGTTTGCTGAGATTGATGGTTTCCAGCTGCATCCGTGTCCTTACAAAGGACATAAGTTCATCCTTTTTTATGACTGCATAGTATTCCATGGTGTATATGTGCCACATTTTCTTAATCCATTCTGTCACTGATGGATATTTGGGTTGATTCCTTTTTTGTGGCTGGATAGTATTCCATGGTGTATATGTGCCACATTTTCTTAATCCAATCTGTCACTGGTGGACATCTGGGTTGATTCCAAGGTTTTGCTATTGTGAATGGTGCCACAATAAACATATGTGTGCATGTGTCTTTATAGCAGCATGACTTATAATCCTTTGGGTATATCCATTTAGTCACCATGATGGCTATGGAGAGGGCCATGGTAGAGATCATTCTGAGCATCCAAGTGGAAGTTCTTACAGAGATGCACATCAGAGTTAGGGTAAGTGTCTGGGTTTGATTTGTACATTATAGTATTATATTTAATAGACCAGATCATTGTTTTAATAAAACTTTAAGGAAAATCATGAAGAAAAAAATGTAACATGTTTAAACACTGAGAATTTTTAACAGTATAATGCATAGTGAACATGTAGGTGAGGACGTCAGTTCATTTTCAGAAAATGTGACTTAACATTTACCTTAAAATACACTTTTAAAAGCAAACTTCCTTATGCTTTGAAATACTATTCTTATACTTCTTTTAAATAAAACCTCTTGACTATTTCATTCATAATTAATATGTTGTCATCGAAGACAGAGGAAAGCAGATTTTTCCAAATAGCACTTCAACTGAGACATGCATTAGTGATGCCATTAAAAAGGTTTAACTGTAGTTCATTATAAGTTCTATATTTTATCAACCTTGCAGGGACCAGGTGCACCACCTGCAGAAAAGCCTCAGATGAGTTATGGTGGAAATAGTCACTATGAGTATAACATTACATGAGATAGATATGGCAGAAGTCAGGAGAGTTATACACAGAGCTGTGGTAATTTATATTTCTGTGGTTGTGAGCATGGTGGCAGAAAAGAATGAAGGAATCTACCTTCTCTGGATAGGGTGTACTCTGCTCCTTGTGAAGGATATGATAGCTCAAGTTATGGGGCATCTACAGGAAGCAATGGAGGAAACCAATGTGTAAAAGGAGATTGAAGCGGATATTAAAGGAGATATTAAAAATAATAGTTACCTTGGTACTCAGGAGCCTGAGGCAGGATAATTATTTGAACCCAAGAGGCAGAGGTTGCAGTGAGCTGAAATCTTGTCACTGCACTCCAGCCTGGGCAACAAAGTGAAACTGTCTCACAAAATAGAAAGAAAAAAAAAAGAAAGATAATAGTTATTGCATATCAAACCTTGGTTGCAAATCAAAAATTAAAAAGTTATTTCTGTAACATTACGTGAGTACTAATAAAACAAAATGTTGATTTTAGAGGGAGAGGTAGATCCTAACTTCCTCCATGAATTTTCTGAGGTATTATGATGAAAATGAATTTTTTTCAAAGTAATTTAATAATTGTTAATGCTATTTGAAAACTCTGTTTAGATGATATGGGTGTACTAAAATTTTCAGAATAAAATTATACACGTAATGCATAATGCCTGATTTTATTGCTACATGCTAAAAAGCAAATTAAATAGATTAAACTGCGGTGTTTGTCAAAAATTTTCTTCTGTATTCTCGTAGCTTTAAATATCAACAGATACAAAAGTAGGTATAGGTTACATCTCCCTTACAAGCTGCACAGGTTTTCTAATTATGCTATTTCTTTTTAAAGACTTACAAGTTTTAAAAGTTTGAAAACTCTTCAGAAAGACTACAAAACTGTCTGTCTCGCCATAAAATGTTTATAATTCAGAGGAATCATGTAGGTCAAAGGAAACAATTAGATCTGGTTGATAGCAAAGTTTAAGACAACCAGAACATTTTTCTTGAAGCATTCTGTGACTAATGGGGGATAATGGTGATGAAAACATTTTTTTCCACGTAAATAGAAACTGAACCAGCTACATTTCTTAAGTTCACCTTAATGAAACTAAGTGTTCCTAGTTTAAATAGTGGGAAATAAAGTTTTTATATGGGAGGTCCTCATGTTAATTATTTCCTGTAATATTTGACAATGGTTGTTTTAAGAAATGGTTTAGCAATAAATACATACAAACAGAAATGATCTAGAAGTCTGGGGATTTTATCAGAATTTTTTTTTTTTAAGATGGAGTCTAGCTTTGTTGCCCAAAGTGGGGTGCAGTGGTTGGATCTTGGTTCACTGTGACCACTACCTTCTGGCTTCAAGCCATTCTCCCACCTCAGCATTTACAGGTGTGTTCACTATGGCTGGCTAATTTTTTTGTATTTTTCATACTGATAGCATTTCACCATGTTGGCCAGTCCAGTCTTAAAATCCTCATTCACCCTCTTCGGCCTCCCAAAGTACTAGGATTACAGGCATGAATCACCAGGCTCAGACTATCAGATTTAAATGAATATATGAATAGGAATGCTTTAAAACTCATGACTTTTGGAAAATGAAGTGTATAAAACTTAAAACAACATCGTAGAGTTTTGGATAGCTGATTGCTTAAAGTTTTAAGA
Organism: Trachypithecus francoisi; assembly: GCF_009764315.1. Classification (NCBI taxonomy): domain Eukaryota; kingdom Metazoa; phylum Chordata; class Mammalia; order Primates; family Cercopithecidae; genus Trachypithecus; species Trachypithecus francoisi. The sequence continues at coordinate 149,597 of NW_022680488.1, read as the reverse complement.
TACAATCTAATGAGGAAAATGAAAAGATTTGGACCCAAATAAGTAAACCAATTAATTTTCCTGATCATATAATCTTAAAGAAATGAAATACATGAAGATCCAGAGTTTTACAGTCCATAATTCTTAAAATTTACAGACTAATCTCTAAGGAGGATGTAGTTTTTGAGAAAATTCTGACAAGATCATAATTTTTTATAGGGTAAAGTGGCAAATAATTTTAAAGGGAAAAGTTACCAACTTTGATTTTTCAAATGAGTTATTTATGTTATGAAGCTGTGTTTGCATTCATCTGTAATGTAGGATTGTGAGGATTAAATGAAAGGACACAACTCCTTTGTCTTGTGTATCTTCACAATAGTAACATAAGAAACAGTGTCTGTCCAGGTGTGATGACTTGGGTCTTTAATCCCAACATGTGGAGTGGCTGAGGTGGGCGTATTGCTTCAACTCATGAGTTTGAGACAAGCCTGAACAACATGGAAAAATCCTGTCTAAAACAGGCAAAACATTGCTGGATATCGTAGTGCATCAATATAGTCCCAGATCCTTGGGGGCTGAAGTGGGAGGATCACTTGAGTCCATGAAGTCCGGGCTATAGTGAGCCAGTTTGCTTCATTGCATTTCAGCCTGTGTGTCAAAGTGAGACCCTGTTAAAAACAAAACAAAACAAAACAAAACAAAACAAAACATACACACAAAGTGTCTATGATACTCTGTCCCTAGGATTTTAAAATCCAGGCGAGGAGTCACTTCCTGGATTTTATTTTTATCTATGTATTTTTTAGACACAGACACAGTCTTGCTCTGTCACCAGGTTGGAGTGCAGTGGCACAATCTCGGCTCACTGCAACCTCCATCTCCAGGTTTCAAGTGATTCTACTGCCTCAGCCTCCCAAGTAGCTGGTACTACAGATATGCACCACCATGCCTGGCTAATTTTTTGTATTTTAGTAAAGACAGGGTTTCACCATTTTGGCCAGGATGATCTCGATTTCCTGACCTCGTGATCCACCTGCCTTGGCCTCCCAAAGTAATGGGATTACAGACTTGGCCTCCCAAAGTGCCAGGATTACAGGCATAAGCCACCATGCCCAGCTACTTTCTGGATTTTAAACACACCTCTGCTGAGTCTACATGTGGTAGAAGTGGCTTGGTAACTCTATAGGCTTTTAGGAGGGTGCTAAAACATTTATGAGGGAGCCGTCTTCCTGACTTGATTACTTTCCATCAAAGGCCCTTTCCCTCTTTCAGAGGACAGCCAATTGACATTTCCACATGTTGAGCTTAAGATTTTTTTAGATGGTGGAGTGACGATAGCAGTGATAATATAATGAACTCTTGGTTTGCAGTTTTTAATGTCTCCAGTGTTGGCATCAGGTATAAGGGCATTAAGATGATTTTTCAAAATTGTTCAGATGTAGTCATCCACCTTCAGCTTACAAGTTGTGGGGACAATTGGGTAGTTTTAGTTTTCAGTGATGTTAAATCACAAGAGGGGGACACAGTGTTGGGATATCAGTTTAGAGAGTTGTCGCTATATATTGGGTAAAATAAGAATTGAAATTGTGGACTAATAAAATATGTAAGACAACTCATGTGGTGTGTTTTAGTTTTCCATTGAAACAAAATTTTTTTCTGCAGTTATTTCTCTTGACTCTTCTTCACAAAATGAGTCTGATCTGACTAGATTGACCTCATTTTTTTTTTTTTTACCTAAGTGCAGTAACAATTGTTATTGGCAACAAAGGTCAATTTTAAAGATAAAATTTATTTTTAGAATTAGAGACAGTGTCTGGCCTACTACAGTCTCAACTTCGTGGGCTCAAGTGATCCTCCCACTTCAGCCTCCTGAGTAGTCTCATAGGCACAAACAATCATGCTTGGTTAATTCTGTATGTTGTTTGTTTGTTTGATTTTAGAGATGGGGTTTTACCATGTTTCCTAAGCTAGTCTCGAACTTCTGGTCTCAAGTTATTCTCCTACCCCTGCCTCTGAATGTGCTGGGATTACAGGTGTGAACTACCATGCCTGGCTACAGAGACCTTTCCAGTTGAGTTTGTGAGAACTTTATATAATTAGTTTCAGATTATACTTTTCAAAGCCTTGAGACTAGGAACCAGTCAGGAACTAGCCATTAGGCTTCCCTTTCAGAGTATACATTTGGTGGAATTCCTTTCCTCTCAAAGCCCCCAAATATCGTGACATTGCAGAGCTTGCCCAGAAGTGACTTGTCTTTCTCACCTCTTAGGCTAGGAACTCTCACCAATTACCAGTCTGGTTTTTCCAAGAGGGCTGTATAAGTATTTTCTCCACAGTCAACATTAATTCTTAAATCTGCCTGGTTGTCTCTGATTTTATGCAAATCATTATTAAATGTATTTGATATTTCAGAGAAGGCTTTGCAATAAAACCAGGTTCCAATTAGTTTCTATTGAAAGGAGAACACATTCTTACTGAACTTAGGAAATGACTCAATTGCCATTTAAATGTTTATAAAATCTTAAATGTTCAGTGAGCATAACACAGCTTAACTAGTAAATCAGTAAATCCAGGAAGGATAAAAATGACAATATATTCTATTCTCTCCCTCTCTTCTTTTTTTTTTTTTTTTTTTTTTTTTTCCAGACTGAGTCTTGCCCTCTCATCCATGCTGGACTGCAGTGGCATGATCTCAGCTTATTGCAACCCCTGCCTCCTGGCTTCAAGCAATACTCCTGCATCGGCCTCCCAAGTAGCTGGGATTACAGATATGTACCTCCATTCTTGGCTAGTTTTTGTATTTCTAGTAGAGATGGGGACACATAATATTGGCCAGTCTGGTTTCAAACTCCTGACTCCAGATGATCGACCTGCCTCAGCCTCCCAAAGTACTGGGATTAAAAGGGTGAGCCACCATGCCTGGCCCACAAATGTCTTTTTATAGTTAATAACAATAACAATTCATAATTTGTAGCTCTTTGTATTAAACAATTTTAAACTAATCTTATTTACTAAAACTTTGCATGAGTCTTGTGAACTTGAATACATATTTCTAGGATTATTAGGAGTGTGTAATTCACAATAGTGCTTATTTATCTCTAAGCCAATTTGAAGAGCACCCTTTTAAATGATATTCAAAATTCACTTGGTAATAATATCCAGAGGTAGAAATATATCATACACAGATTTTATATCTCTCCTAAAATTTAGTCATGAATGAGGCAATAGAGTAATATAAAACTCTAAATTATTCTTCTGGCAAATGAAACAAGGTTACTGATTGGCTTTAATGTGACTCCCAGAGCAAATGCCAGAGAAAAGGCAAGTAGGCAAGGCAAAAAAACCTTTATTTACAAACCAAATGTGAGGGAGGGGCGAGGTTCACCAGCCTCCGGCGGTGAAGGCCGACGAAGTCGCTCCGGCGTTCTCGGGAGAGGTTCCTAGGTCTGCACAGGAGCAGGGGCCAAGGAAGCTCGCACTGGCGCTCTCCGGTGAGGTTCCTGGGTCCCACGCAGGAAGAGGGGCCAAGGAAGCTCACTCTGGCATTCTCGGAGGAGGCCCCTGGGTCCCGCATAGGAGGAGGGGCTGAGGAAATTCATTCCGGCGTTCTTGGAGGAGGTTCCTGGGCCCGGCGCAGGAGGAGGGGCTGAGGAAGTTCGCTCCGGCGTTCTCGGGCAAAGTTCCTGGGTCCCGCGAACGAGGAGGGGCCGAGGAAGTTCGCTCCGGCGTTCTCGGAGGAGGTTCCTGGGTCCCACGCAGGAGGAGGGCAGTGGGCGGGACATACACGGGTAGGGGGCGGGGCGGTAGGCGTGGCTAGGCAGGTTCCGGTTTCTCTCCGTCAGAGGTCGGGTTGCGCCTGCGCAGTCGACCCCTCTCTTTCCCGGGCACGGGAAAATTGACAGTGAAGAACCCGGAACTGCGCCATCTTGCCTCCGTTTGTCCAAACAGTCCAACCTTTTATTGATAATAGTGATAAGGGGCACCGTGGTCTGTCTGGCTACTTCCTGCTGTTAAGGGACGTCATTGAGGTTGGGGTCTACGGTGCTGTTTGGACGTATGGATGAAAAAGCATCTGGTTGAAGGTGATGCGTGTTATCTCTTGAACCTTGGCTCGGAGAAATTTGATTAAAACAGGAGCGAGACATAAGACAAAACAGAGGATTAGTATGGGAATTAGGAACGGGAGCATCTGCTGTATTAGGGGCAGTAGCCATACCGGTGGTCCGGGGGTGAAGAGGGTATTGTAGGTTTTTAATTCTGCTTTAATCCTGTTAAGGGCTTGGATGTTAGTGTCTACTAGGCCTGACTCGTTTACGTAATAGCAGCGTTCTTCTCCTAAGAAGAGACATGTTCCTCCTTTTTCCGCAGCAAATAAATCTAATGCTCACCTATTTTGTGCTGCTACCTGGGCCACTGAGGTAATTTGACGCTGCAGAGAGGCCAGGCTTTCAGCTGAAGCCTCTATGGCCTCTCAGATTTGAGCTGCTAGAGATTGGGTAGACTGTACCGAGTGGGCAAGTGCCCCAGTTCCAAGCCCTGATGCCACTAAGGAGGCAGCCAGGGAGACTCCGATGACTCAGGGAAGGAAGACAGCCCATTTTTGGAGATCATTAGGAGGGTTAAATTTTACGACAAGTTCAGCTACTTCTGCTTTGCTATATAAGGTTAAACTAGGTACTAGGGACACTGGGACACAAAGGGATTGAACAATGGATGTGTGATTAAGGACCTTGAAGGGGGTTTTGTTGCACCAGAAATAACCTCCAATGGGAGCCATGTGGGTCTTAGCGGGTGGCTGCGTATAGTTACACCAGGAGGTGTTTGGGGTAGAGTAGCAGAAAGGAAGGATTGGACTTTCTGGGCTTTGGTATAGTGGGACTTGGAGTAAGAACAGTTTTTTGGGAGGTGCCTATGGAGTTAGTTGTAGCCCTGAAAGCAGTAGGTAAGGGGACTGCCACTAAGGGGCTCTTTCAAGGGCCACACAGAGGAAACAGTGGGAGAGATTTGTTAGGTTGGCTGCCCAGTTTAGGTTTAACCCTTGATGGACTAGTTTAAACCATGAGAAGGGGTCCTTTTTAGAGGAGTGTAATTGATCTTGTAAGGTCTGTTCTTGTGCTTGTATGGCTAAGGTTAAATTCTGTAGGGCTTGTATGTTTTGAGGAAGGGATTTTTGCTGGACAAGTGTTCTTTTTATCAGGAGAGTGCCATGGGATATGAACTAAGGATTGTGTAGCCTGTGTAGAGTCCACCTTTGGCTCCGTCTGCCCATCGGGGGTCCCATGGGTCTTTGATATTTAATTGGTATTGAAGGGGGGTTCGTTGATTCGCAATGGTGAAAAGAGCAGTGGGTTTCTTCTGTCTCAAGGTTGCATAATGGATCTTACAATAAATATAAGGGCATCCTAGGTTCTTTTGTTTCCAGTAAGTCTTACAACTGTAATGTGTCTGATCATGCAGGAAGCAGAGAGCCTTAGCTCCGGTCGCACTGCACAGGATAGGGTGAAATTTATAGTAAGATGGGGTTGGCGTCTGAAGGGGGGCAGTCAGCAGTGCCTTGTAGCTGTGAGTGCTGTTTATTTTTGTGTGACCAAGTTTCAACTATAGAGAATCTCCATATGACAGTTGGGTTAGTAATAGAGAGATGAAATGTAGGAAAAGATACTAATATAAGCATGAATAGTACTTCATCTTCAGTGTAATCACAGGGTACACCTTGTCACTGAAGATGTTCTATAAAGGTAGTGGGAGAACCACTGTGATGGGCTATTATCTGGAGGCAAGTAGGGATCTGGGGTAAGATACTGGAATTCTGTTATGTTTATATAGAGTATGGCGAGAAATCGGGGTAAGCTCAAGGGGTCAGGGAACATGTGGTGATTGGGAGAGTTTGGTGAATTTGAGACGGGTAGGGGTAAGTCTAGTAGATGTCCACTGATTGTCTTCTGCGAGGGCCTTTTTAAATTGTGATATATGGACCCAGCGCGTGTGTCCTAGAAGTTTGGCTGCTGTGTATGTGGATAGGAGGACAGTATAGGGGCCTCTCCACCTAGGCTGAAGATCTTTGGCTTGGATACCTTTTAAGTATACTTGGTCTCCTGGGCTGAGAGAGAGATGTGGGCTATAGGTGTCTGTTGGAGAGAGGTATGCTAGTTCTGCATGTTGTCTCAGGAGTTGTCTCAAGAGGGTGAGGTATGGGAGATAAGTTGCCAGTGGGGAAGAAAGGGTGGTAACTGCTGGATGGTGAGCAGCCGGCCGTAAACTAATTCAAATGGACTGAGGCCTGTTGGACTCCGTGGGGCTGCTCGCAGCCGGTTAGGGCCAGGGGAAGGAAGTTACCCACGATTGTGGAGTCTCTAGGGAGAGTTTGGTGAGTTGCTGCTTAATGAGCCCGTGGCCTTCTCTACTTTACCAGAAGACTGAGGTCTATAAGGGATGTGGAGTTTCCAGGTGATGTGTAGGAGGCTGCCACCTGTTGGACTACCTTGGAGATGAATGCTGGGCCGTTTCAGACTGAAGAGTGAGCGGGAGGCCAAACCTAGGAAATGTGTTCAGTGAGTATGGAGGCAACTATATTGGCGGTTTCTCCTGTAGTAGGATAGGCTTCTATCCATCCTGAAAAAGTATCAACAAGGGTTAAGAGATATTTGAATTTTTTATGCCATGGCATTAGGGTAAAGTCAATTTGCCAATCTTCGCCTGGTTGGTGCCCTCTGAGTTGATGGCTGGATGGGAGTTGCACAATGCACGTTGAGGGTTTGACTTGAGACGTGGAACACTGTCAGTTGATTATAATTAGGTGTTTCATGAGTGTGGGGCAGTGAATGAGGGGGCTTAGGAGATTATATAAAGCTTTGGGTCCTATGTGTAGGGAATTATGTATGTCTTTTAGAATGGTGTGGAGTTGAGTTTCAGGAATAACTAATTTATTATTGAGGTAAATCCAATTGTCTGCGGCTAGTTTGTCTGTTGGATCTTGTAATAGTTTGGCCTTTTCCTCTTGGGTATAAGTAGGGGTATATTGAGGAGAGAGAAAAGAAATAGAGGGAAGCGTGGGAGTGGAGAATCTGGCTACCGACTTGGCAGTGGTGTCGGCAAAGTTATTGCCAGCCGCCACTGAGTTAGATGGAGTCTGATGACCTTTACAGTGTATGATGGCTGCTCTGGAAGGTGCTGATAAAGCGTCTAGCAGTTTGAGTATCTGTTTTTGGTTGACTATAGGGGTACCACTGGTGGTTAGGAACCCTCTCTCTTTCCAGATGACAGAGTGGGTGTGTGCAACCAAGAAGGCATACTTGGAGTCTGTGTATATGTTTACCGTTTTCCCTCTGGATAGGAGGAGAGCCCTAGTTAGTGCGATAAGTTCTGCCTGCTGTGATGTTGTTCCTTGTGGTAAAGGCTTAGCTTCTAGGACAGCAGAAGATGTAACTACCGCGTATCCTGCCTGTCTGTTTCCTAGAGAATTTATAAAAGAACTGCCATCTACAATAGGGTTAACTGTGAGCCTTCCAATGGCTGGTCATGTAAATGTAAGTGACTAGGTGGTTGGGCCTTAAAAGTTCTGGACAGGAGTGTTCAGTACTAGGTTGCTTGAGAGGGTCAGGAAGTAGGGTTGCTGGATTCAGAGAGGAACAGACTCCTAGGGCAATGGTGGAGTCCTCTCTGAATAGGAGGTGAAGAGTTGGAGTCTGGATGGGGTTAGATGGCTAATACTTCTGTGGGCAATAAGATCTTGAAGGCGGTGAGTAGAGAAGACTGTTAGGTTACCACCCTAATGAGTTTCTTTGCTTCTTGGTTAGACAGGCTGCTGCTGCCAGGGCCCGAAGACAGGGCTGCCACCCTTGTACGGTGGGGTCTAATTGTTTAGATAGATATGCCATGGGGCGGTAGGTGGTGCCTATAGATTGGGCTAAAAGACCCACTGCAACTTTTTGCTTTCATCTGTGAAAAGCTGGAAGGGGCGTAGGAAGTCTGGGAATGAGAGAGTAGGATGTGAGAGAAGGCAGTTTTTCAGGTGAGTGAAATGTTTATAGATTAACTTTGTGTTAGTCAAAGGTCCTTGGGGAGTCTCCTTGACAGCTGCATATAGAGGCTTAGCCAAGATTCCGATTAGGAATCCAGTGTCTGAAAAATCCTACTAGGCCCAGGAAGGATTGAATTTCCTTAGCGTCTTGAGGAGGAGAAAGATTTTGTATTAGAGTTAATCGGTCTGTAGTAAGTGAGCGCGTCGTAGGAGTGATCTCAGTACCTAAATATATGACACATTGTTGTGCAAGTTGAGCTTTGTGTTTGGATATTCGGTACCTTTGGATCCTAGATGATTAAGGAGGATTGCAGTGTCTAAAAGAGAGTCCTGTTCTGTGAGACTACAGAGTAAAAGGTCATCTACATATTGGAGAATTTTACTATTGGTAAGAGGACAGGAGGCTAAGTCTTTTGCTAGGGCCTGCCCAAAGAAATGGGGGCTGTCTCGGAACCCTTTGGGAAGCACTGTCCATGTCAGTTGGGTGGAGGTATGGGTGTCTGGTCTTCCCATGTAAAAGCAAAAAGAAACTGACAATCTGGGTGCAGGGGAATAGTGAAAAATGCATCTTTTAGATCCAGTACAGTAAAGTGTGTTGTATTAGGTGGAATGAGAGAAAGAAGAGTATAGAGGTTGGGAACTAATGGATGAGTGGGACAAACAGCTTCGTTGATAAGACGAAGATCCTGCACTAACCAAAAAGTTCCATCTGCCTTCTTTACAGGTAGGATTGGGGTGTTACAGGGAGAATGAATGGGGATGAGGATGTATTGGCTGAGTAAGCTAGTAATGATTGGTTTTAGTCCTCGTAAGTGCTGTGGAGAGAGAGAAAACTGTGGGCGGTTGGAAACTGAGATGGTTTCTTAAGTTTTATAAGTATTGGTGATGATGTTCCGCCACAACAGGAGTGGAGGTGTCCCACACTTGGGGGTCGATAGGAATGGGGAAATCGGGAAAAAGGTTAGTAGGATTGTTGGAGTCATTTGAGTTAGTCAACTAGAAGCAGATGGTGGGTAGGGTGGGGGGCGCTAGTAGGATGGAGATACAGGCTTTCAGTTGACTTAAAACATCTCAGCCCAGGAGGGAGTGGGCATGAGGGGATAATGAGGAACGAGTGTGCAAAATAGTTGTTGGCCAGGCAGCATTAAGGGGTGGGGTTTTTCGAGGACTCCTACAACAGAAATATTGGAGGGAAGGCTAGGCCCTTTGAAAGACAGCAAAGCAGAGTAGGTAGCCCCGCTGTTGATTAAAAAATTAATTGTCTTACCCGCTACCAGGAGAGTTACCCGTGGTTCGGCGAGGGTGATGGGGGTCCCCGAGTCCCGGCACCTTCAGTCGTCATCCAGATGTAAGAGCTGGAAGGAGCTCCCAGGGTCCTGAGAAGGGACATCACATTGAGGCACCATGCCCGTTCTCAGGGTGGGGCAGTCAGACTTCCAGTGCCCTTCTTCATGGCATGCTGGACAAGGAGTTGTTGGCAGATGAGGTTTTAGGACATTTTTAGCCCAGTGTCCAGCTACTCCGCACTTGTAGCACGGCTGCACTGGCTCAGATGGTTGGGGACTCTGGGGACATCTATTAGCCCAATGCCCTGGGTTACCGCATTTATAGCAAGCCCCTTTCATTTTCTTTGAGCCTTCGGGGATTTTGCTCTCCAGTTTTGGGTTACGGCTAGGCTGCAAAGCAGCAACTAAGGCTTGAGTCTGGAGCTGTACCTTCTGCCTTAGGTGGGCCTGTCGTTGGGCCTCAGCCATTTCCTCCCTTGAATTATAGACCTTGAAGGCTGACTTGACTAGGTCTTGAATAGGAGTTTGAGGTCCATCCTCTGCCTTTTGGAGTTTTTTCCGAATATCCGAGGCCGATCGTGAAATAAAATATGATGCTAGAATAGTGGCCCCAGCTGGAGAAGCCGGGTCTAACCGAGTGTATTGAATTAAAGCCTCAGTTAGCCTGTTTAAAAATGTGGCTGGGTTCTCATCTGGACCTTGAATAATTTCTTTAGTTTATTGAAATTTACAATCTTATTTGAGGCCACCCGCATACCAGCCAAGACATGAGTCATCATATCTCGTCTTCGGCGGCCTGGCTGGCCTACTTGATAGTTCCAGTCTGGGTCTATAGAGGGGACTGCTTGTTCCCCTAGTGGAACGCAGGGTCTGTTAAGTGTAATTGGTTGCATGCTGCCTGGCGGCCACTAGGATGCGCTCTTGCTCCTCAGCGTTTAAGTAGAGGTAAGAATAACCTGGAGATCATGCCAGGTTAAACTGTAGGCCTGGCAAAGGTATCTAAATTCTTTGGTATAAATAGTAGGGTTGGCAGAAAAATCTCCTAAGTGTCTCTCAATCTTTGAAAGGTCTGCTAATGAAAAGGGAACATGAACTCTAACTACGCCCTCTGTTCTGGCCACCTCACGCAAGAGTGTTAAGATCGCAGGGGGTTGGATAGAGTGGGAGTAGGCGCGGGGGCAGTTAGGCAATCTTTAGAGCGGGTATGGGCAGAGATAGGCGAACTAAGATGACCAGGCAGAAGTGCTGAGGGGTCGGAGGGAAGTGTAGCCTCAACAATAGCGGGAGGGGCTGAGGAGGGAGGTGGAACAACCGCCAGAGCGGGAGGGAGAGGTGGAGCCGAAAGAAGTGGTGGGGCCAAAGCGGGAGGGTGAGGTGGGGTATACGGCAGGAGTGGGAGGGAGGGAGGGGAAGTAAGGTCTTCGGACAACTCAGACAGGAAAGATGACTCCTCTTTTTTGGACTTTGTTAGGCCTGCGTCCCTAGCCAACATGACTTGAGCCAAGGAACACTGGCCACACAGGTCCAGACGAGAATGCAAGGCCCAAAATCCTTGTATATAATTAATTTCGGACTACTTGCCTAAGGGTTGAAAAAAACTACTGAGGTTGGTTAAAATGTTACAGTCTAGAGTGCCCTCAGGCGGCCATTGAGACTGATTGTCTAATTTATATTGTGGCCACGCCACAGTGGAGAGGAACACCAGTCGCCTTCACCTGCAATCTTGTTCTAATTGCAAAGTTTTGAGGTTTTTTAGAAGACACCATAAAGAGGAGTCTCTAGGTATTTTGGATTGGGAGTTTCCCATTGCCTTCCTCTTGCCAATAGGCGGAAACGGAAACCGAACTCTACCTGGATACAAAGCGTCCTTTGGAGCCACCAGAGACCGGTGAGAGGCTCCTGGAGCCGGAATGGAGATTACCTCCAGGCGGACATCTCTGTCCTGGACAGGTCTCCCACGGAATGGAATGGAGATTACCTCCAGGTGGACATCTCCGTCCTGGACGGGTCTACCACGGAATGGAATGGAGTTCCTTTGGGCAGATGTCTCTGCCTTTGGGAACTTCCGTGGGTCACTGGTGACCAGAAAAAAAAAGCTTGGGCCTGCGCAGGACTTCTGGCCAAGGGATATGAGAAGGAGGCAAAAGGTACTCACCCCTAGGAGACTTGGAGGTGGGGAAAGTGATGTCGAGGTCCTGGTCTGCCTGGGGGATGGAAGGAGGAGGCTCCTCGGACCTTGGGGGGCCCTGAGGAAGGGTCTCCTCCCGGGTTTTGGCACCAGCTGATAGGCTTTAATGTGACTCCCAGAGCAAATGCCAGAGAAAAGGCAAGCAGGCAAGGCAAAAAAACCTTTATTTACAAACCAAATGTGAGGGAGGGGCGAGGTTCACCGGCCCCCAGCGGTGGAGGCCGACGATGTTGCTCCGGCGTTCTTGGTTGAGGTTCCTAGGTCTGCACAGGAGCAGGGGCCAAGGAAGCTCGTGCCAGCGCTCTCAGGCGAGGTTCCTGGGTCCCACGCAGGAGGAGGGACCAAGGAAGCTCGCTCTGGCGTTCTCGGAGGAGGCCCTTGGGTCCCGCGTACGAGGAGGGGCCGAGGAAGTTCATTCCGGCATTCTCGGGCAAAGTTCCTGGGTCCCGCGAACAAGGAGGGGCCGAGGAAGTTCGCTCCGGTGTTCTCTGAGGAGATTCCTGGGTCCCACACAGGAGAAGGGCAGTGGGCGGGACATACTCGGGTAGGGGGCGGGGCGGTAGGCGTGGCTAGGCGGGTTCCAGTTTCTCTCCGTCAGAGGTCGGGTTGCGCCTGCGCAGTCGACCCCTGTCTTTCCTGGGTGCGGGAAAGTTGACAGTGAAGAACCCGGAACTGCGCCATCTTGCCTCCGTTTGTCCAAACAGTTACCTATTCAATAGTAGGTCTAATACCTTTTGTCTGTATTGGTGAAGAAGACTTTTATGATATTATTTTGCCTTAATATTTAATCTATGGAGCCAAAGGACTACATTTTAGGCATATAATACACCTAGTTATAGTCTGGGTGTCTCCAAAGGCTAAGTAAATAAAATACTCAGTCTCTTCTAATTAGCTGTTTTTCATTTCGACTTCAGGCCAGTAACATTTTTGGGGGGCAAGATAGTTGAGTCTTTCAAGAGCCTCTGATTTAGTGGGCCTAACTTTCTGTTGACTATAGAGAGTTGAAAGGCTGAAAGAAGAAGGGAAATGTTTGTTTAGGGATAGATAGCAGAATGGATGATGAGAGGTTTGAAGGAAGATGTGTCAAAGGATACAAGAAGGTAAAGGGAAGATCAAAGGTGGTGAGAGGAGAAACAAGAAACATGAGTAATAAGAAGGAAGATGTCAAAGATGCACCAGTGTAGGGAGATATTAAGTTTCTCAATGATAGTTAAGTTCCAAATTATCCTTGAAAAATGCATGCCACGTACAAGGATGTAGAGTTAGCAAAGCCTAAAGCCCACAAGGGTTCAAGAAGGTGGGTTTTAGTTGTCTATGAGACTTCCATGGGAGAGGCAAGAATCCAAATAAAGAATAGAGAGGTGTCAAAGAGCTTTAAAGGAGATTAGAAATAGAGATATTGAGATAGAAAGACAAATAGAGATAGAAAGAGATAGAGATAGATAAGGATAGAGATAAACTTCCTGACAGGCCAGAAAGATGGAAAAAAAATCCCATTAAAGAAAAAAGGTCTCCAACATAGGTAATCAGGAAATAATCCCCACTCAGAAAAGAGACTAGGAAAAGGGGAACCCGCCAATGGAGTCAGGGAAAACCCCATCAGAAAGTAGCAAGGAAAAAAGATGTTTAGCATAGAGAATCAGGGGAAAAAAATCTTAACCAAAAGAACAATTCAGCCAAAAATGTCAGATAATGAGCCCCTCTTGGAAAGAAGAAGGTATGCAACACAGAACCTAAAGGAATAATCTCAAACATGCAGCACAGCTGACCAAAAAAAAAAAAAAAAAAAAAAAAGCTCCATACTTGGAAATCAGGAAACAATTCTAGTCAGATCAGATTAGAGCACAAGGCAAGAAAGACTTGCAACCCAGGGAGTCAGGAAATAATCATAAGAAAAATGATAACGTTGGAAAAGAAAATGTCACTCTAGGAGACAGGGGATAATATCCAATAAAGAAAGAGCCAGGAAGATGAGATTTCCAACAAATGAAGCAGAAAATAATCCTCAGGAAATCATCTGTAATAAGGGAAAAAATGTTAAGAAAAACAAAGCAAAACAAGAAAATATCTATTTCCTGGAGTCAGACAGTAATCCCTAGTAAGGGAAATACCAGGAGGAAAATACTTCATGCACATTAGGAATAAATGGCACTTGGGAAAGAGAGAGTCCATAAGAAGTAACTTCTACCTAAGAAAGTTAGAATAATAATTATTATTTTTTTAGAGAGAAAAGGAAGGATTTTAAAGGAAGTCAGGATATAACCCCATCAGGAAATAGTGTCAGGAAGAAGAATTTGACTCAAAATGTCAGAGAAAAATTTCAAATCAGGAAAAAGAGTGAGGGAGGACATACATCTATCCTAGGGAGCTAGGTAATAATTTTCTACTTCTTTGAAAGGAAGTAGAAAAACAGTGTTTCATCACAGAGCTCATTTAATATTTACCTCAGAGAAAAGAACAAAGGGAAAAAAAGAAGTTCAGTGCAGTAAATCAGAGAATAATAGCAATTTAGAACAGAAAACCAAAAAGAATTGACTTTGCACTCAGAATCACGTGAGATTATTCTCACTTAGGAGAGAGTGACAATCAAGTAGTCAGCAAATTTTACCCATTAACAAAGAGACCAGAAAGAAGAGCTATCTAGCCAGAGAGTCAGAAAAGAGGGCTAATAAAAGTGACTTACAGCTCAGGTTCCAGGGAATAAATTCCATATGATAAGAGAGCCAGAAGGAAGGTCTTTCAAAGCAGGAAGTGAGCGAGAATAATTTTTGCTAAAGGAAGAGGACTAGAAAGACATGATGTCCAATCAGGAAAATAATTTATCTTGTGAAACAGAGCCAGGAAGAACAAGTTTTTCACTCCAGGAGTCAGGAAATTTCTACACAGGAAATAGAACCAGGATTTTTTTTCCTAATCAGCAAAGAAGGCCAGAAATTTCCAAACTAGGAGTCCAGAGAAAAGTTTTCCATCAGAAAAACAATCAAGAACATGAGTTTTCTACCCCGGGAGGCAGGGAATACCTCCCATTGAAGTAAAATAGCCAGAAAAAGAGTACTATGGCAGAAATCAGGGAAGAATTTCTGTTTAGATAGGACATCCACTAAAAAGATACCTCTATCCCATAAAGTCTGGTATTAATCACCTGTAAACAACAACAATGAAAAGATATGATGTTTAGCACAGAGTCAGAGAACAATCCCTAGTAGGTAAGGACAGAAAAGGTATAAGATACTTTCACTCAAGGAGTCAGGGAATAATTCCTACCAAGAGGCGATAGCAAAAAAAGATGCTTTAAGCTCAGAAAGTTAGGGAATAATCTCTATTGTGAAAACAAATCTAAAGAAAAAACATTTTATCCTATGAAGTAAGAAAATAATTCCCTACTCAGGCATATCAGGAAGTCAGGAATTCCTGACTTAATTCCAGTAAGCCAGAAAATAATTTCTGCTAGTAGGGAAGTCAGAAAGAATAGATATCCAACCTACACTCAAGGAAATGGGTGTCCTATAAAGAAAGACAGCCATGAAGAAGAGAGTTTCAGATCAGGATAAAGGACTGATATTTACTAAAACAAAAACAAAACGAAACCGAACAAAAGAGTTAAATAGAGCTGACTCTCACAACAGGCTAGGAAGAAACATTTCACACTGAAGAATATATTCCCCTCTCAAAAAAGAGTATCAGGGTGAAGAGAATTACAACCCAAGGGAGTTGTAACCAAGGTTGTAATCCCTACTCAAAACAAACAAACAAACAATAAACTTTGTGGAGCCTAACAGGAAGGGCATGCAACCCCAGAGATTTCTTCCCTGGCTTACTTCAGTGATTAGGAAAGCCTTTTTGCTCTCCCTGGAAAGAGGTTTAAAGTCTTCAGGAGCAAGAAGAAAGGTCTCAGCATTTTAGTTCCTCCTTCCCTAGCTTACTTTAGTAATATATCTCTGAAATCTATTTTTGGAAGGAGGCTAGAATAAATACTACTGAAAGCCTAAATGAGAAGAATGGCAATCACTGTGTCTTCTTTCACTTCCTTCAGTGATTTCTGCAATTATTTTCTCAAAGTAGCTAGAGACAGACCTCTATGAGCCAAACACAGACAGACAGCTCTCCCTAAGACATTTTCCCTGACTTGCTCCAGCAAAATTTCCTGTAGTCTGTCTAGAAGGAGGCAGAGAGTCAGAATACTTCCAAGTATAAATGAGAAGAAAAGCACTTCCCACACTCAGTTACCTGGCTTGCTCTAATAGCATATTTCTGCCATCACTTGCCAGAGAAAATCAGGCAGTTAGATCTCTGAAATCCTGAATGGAAGAGAGAGCACTTCCCTTCTGTCACCAGAGATAGCATTCTTGCTTCACAGGCTTGTTCTAGCAACAAATCCCACCTGCTATTCCCCCTGAACTTATTTTCGGTAAAATATAAATGTGAGAGTGAACACCTCTCAGGCCTTCTGTCCTTCTTCTCTGTCTTGCAGAGAAGAAGAAACTTGTGTGACTTCCTCAATGCAGAATGAGGAGGCAGGCACTCTGCAAGATCTTCTACCTGGCTTCCTCTGGTGAGAAATCAAGGTCTGTAGACCCTCCTTTGAAGTAGCTTCTGCATGCATCATGTGTCAAAAATTTTACAGTCTGTACCTAAGGGACTAGTCCTAAATTATCTGCTTCTGGAAGTGAAAGGGACTCTGTATTCCTGAGTCTTCTGAGAGACTATCACAGAGAACAAGATTGTCTAAGTTGTAGATATTCAGTGGCTATCTGTCCAGATTCAGAGTGAATATAATGAATGACTATACAGGTGTCAGTTATGGACACTATTCTGGCATAGGACAGAACTAGCTGTACATAAACTCTGAATCTAAGCTTCTTCACAAGTAATATACATCTAATCCCAAAACCTTTTAGCTGTATATCATGGGGCTGGCTACTATCTTGACTATGCCAAAGGAATAGTGTGATTTCGCACATTGTACAATCCACGGGGGCATAAGAAGAAAGACAGTTATCAGCTTAGGGAGATTTTGGGCTGAGACAATGGGGTTTCTAAATATACAATAATGTCATCTGCAAACAGGGACAATTTGACTTCTTCTTTTCCTTTATTTCTTTCTCTTGCGTGATTGCCCTAGCCAGAACTTCCAACACTATGTTGAATAGGAGTGGTGAGAGAGGGCATCCCTGTCTTGTGCCAGTTTTCAAAGAGAATTTTTCCAGTTTTTGCCCATTCAGTGTGATATTGGCTGTGGGTTTGTCATAAATAGCTCTTATTATTTTGAGATACTTTCCATCAATACCAAATTTATTGAGCATTTTTAGCATGAAGGGCTGTTGAATTTGTCAAAGGCCTTTTCTACATCTACTGAGATAATCATGTGGTTTTTGTCTTTGGTTCTGTTTATATGCTGGGTTACGTTTATTGATTTGCATATGTTGAACCAGCCTTGCATCCCAGGGATGAAGCCCACTTGATCATGGGGATAAGCTTTTTGATGTGCTGCTGGATCCAGTTTGCCAGTATTTTATTGAGGATTTTTGCATCGATGTTCATCAGAGATATTGGTCTAAAATTCTCTTTTTTTGTTGTGTCTCTGCCAGGCTTTGGTATCAGGATGATGTTGGCCTCATAAAATGAGTTAGGGAGGATTTCCTCTTTTTCTATTGATTGGAATAGTTTCAGAAGGAATGGTACCAGCTCCTCCTTGTATCTCTGGTAGAATTTAGCTGTGAATCCATCTGGTCCTGGACTTTTTTTGGTTGGTAGGCTATTAATTATTGCCTCAATTCAGAGCCTGCTATTGGTCTATTCAGGGATTCAGCTTCTTCCTGGTTTAGTCTTGGGAGAGTGTAAGTGTCCAGGAAATTATCCATTTCTTCTAGGTTTTCTAGTGTATTTGTGTAGAGGTGTTTATAGTACTCTCTGATGGTAGTTTGTATTTCTGTGGGGTCGGTGGTGATATCCCCTTTATCATTTTTTATTGCGTCTATTTGATTCTTCTCTCTTTTCTTCTTTATTAGTCTGCTAGCAGTCTATAAACTTCAACAAAGTCTCAGGTTACAAAATTAATGTGCAAAAATCACAAGCATTCTTATACACTGGTAACAGACAGAGAGCCAAATCATGAATGAAATTCCATTCACAATTGCTTCAAAGAGAATAAAATACCTAGGAATTCAACTTACAAGGGATGTGAAGGACCACTTCAAGGAGAACTACAAACCACAGCTCAGTGAAATAAAAGAGGACACAAATGGAAGAACATACTATGTTCGTGGATAGGAAGAATCAATATCATCAAAATAGCCATACTGCCCAAGGTAATTTGTAGATTCAATGCCATCCCCATCAAGCTACCAATGAGTTTCTTCACAGAATTGGAAAAAAACTGCTTTAAAGTTCATATGGAAACAAAAAAGAGCCTGCATTGCCAAGACAATCCTAAGTCAAAAGAACAGAGCTGGAGGCATCATGATACCTGACTTCAAACTATACTACAAGGCTATAGTAACCAAAACAGCATGGTACTGGTACGAAAACAGAGATATAGACCAATGGAACAGAACAGAGTCCTCAGAAATAATACCACACATACACAGCCATCTGATCTTTGATAACCTGAGAAAATCAAGAATGGGGAAAGGATCCCTATTTAACAAAGGGTGCTGGGAAAATTGGCTAGCCATAAGTAGAAAGCTGAAACTGGATCCTTTCCTTACTCCTTATATGAAAATTAATTCAAGATGGATTAGAGACTTAAATGTTAGACCTAATACCATAAAAACCTGCAAGAAAACCTAGGTAATACCATTCCGGACATAGGCATGGGCAAAGACTTCATGTCTAAAACATCAAAAGCAATGGCAACAAAAGCCAAAATTGACAATTGGGATCTAATTAAACTAAAGAGCTTCTGCACAGCAAAAGAAACTACCATCAGAGTGAACAGGCAACCTACAGAATGGGAGAAAACTTTTGCAATCTACTCATCAGACAAAGGGCTAATATCCAGAACCTATAAAAAACTCAAACAAATTTACAAGAAAAAAAAAACCATCAAAAAGTGGGCAAAGGATATGAACAAACATTTCTCTAAAGAAGACATTCATACAGCCAACAGACACATGAAAAAATGCTCATCATCACTGGCCATCAGAGAAATGCAAATCAAAACCACAATGAGATACCATCTCACACCAGTTAGAATGGCAATCATTCAAAAGTCAGGAAACAACAAGTGCTGGAGAGGATGTGGAGAAAAAGGAACACTTTTACACTGTTGGTGGGATTGTAAACTAGTTCAACCATTGTGGAAAGCAGTATGGTGATTCCTCAAGGATCTAGAACTAGATGTACCATATGACCCAGCCATCCCATTACTGGTTATATATGCAAAAGATTATAAATCATGCTGCTATAAAGACACATGCACACATATGTTTATTACGGCACTATTCACAATAGCAAAGACTTGGAATCAACCCAAATGTCCATCAGTGAGAGACTGGATTAAGAAAATGTGGCACATATACACCATGGAATACTATGCAGCCCTAAACAAAGATGAGTTTGTGTCCTTTGTAGGGACATGGATGCAGCTGGAAACCATCATTCTCAGCAAACTATCGCAAGAACAGAAAACCAAACACTGCATGTTCTCACTCATAGGTGGGCACTGAGCAACGAGATCACTAGGACTCAGGAAGGGAACATCACACACGGGGCCTATCATTGGTAGGGGGTGGGGGAGGGATTGCACTGGGAATTGTACCTGATGTAAAGGATGAGTTGATGGGTGCTGACGAGTTGATGGGTGCAGCACACCAACATGGCACAAGTATACACATGTAACAACCTGCACATTATGCACATGTACCCTAGAACTTAAAGTATAATAAAAAAAAAAAGAAAGAAAGAAAAAAAAGAAAGACAGCTGGGCAAACACAGAATTGAGAAGCACCTGGAATATCTGTTGCACTGATAAGGAAATGAAATTTCCTACATAGGATAGGTTAATGAAAACAGATAAACATAGTTGTTTTCACTGACTTGCAGAAACCAAATCGTCATCAAGAAAAATGGTGTTGGTGGTAGAGGGTACAGGAGGGCAAGGTGGGAAGGGACTACAGTGAAGATGAAAATATGTTCGGAGGTAAAGAACAAAAGAAATAAATAGAATTGGACTCTGATAAAATGAAAGTATGTAATGTACCTGACAGGGAAATCAAAACAAAAAGCACTAACATATTAACTAACTAACAGAAGTCAGGAAAGCAATGCATCTAAATACTGAGAAGTTTAACAAAGTGGTAGAAAATATTTCAAGATATGAAACAGAAATCAAAGAAGTAAAAAATACAGGAACCTAAGTCAAAAATTAGAGGGGCCGAATATTAAACTGAATCAAGGAGAACAAAGGATAAGCAAAACTAAGCCAAGTCTTTGAAAATTATCAAAATGGAGGATAAAAATGAAAGAGAAAAATAAGGAATCATGAAGACTGCCTAAGGAACTTATAAAACATTATGAAGCGGGATGATAATGTATGGAATACTATAAGGATATGACAAAGATAAAAGGACAGGAAAATAATTAACATGTATTTTTAAACAAATACAAAATAAAAAGCCGGGCACAGTGTGCCACGCCTATAATCTGAGTACTTTCGGAGGCTGAGACTGGTGGATCACCTGAGTTCAGAAGTTTGAGAACAGCCTGGCCAATATGTGAAACCCAATCTCTACTGAAAATACAAAAAGTTAGCCAGGATTGGTGGTGGGGGCCTGTAATACTAGCTACTTGGGAGGCTGAGAGAGGAGAATTGCTTGAACCTGGAAGGTGGAGGTGGGCTGAGATCACACCACTGCACTCCAACCTGGGCAACAGATAAAGACTCCATCTCAGTAAATAAATAAATAAATAATAAAATATAAAACAACAACAACAAAAGGATAAAGATGGCTGCTACCGTCAATGAAGACTCACCTCTTCTACAAAGAAGGTCCGAAATAGCAAATAGATACCTATGCATTGAATTGAACATCTTTGGGAGAATCCTGAAATTCAGCAGGGAAGTGACTGTGACTCTCTGAGGCATGAAAAATGGGGATGGCAGCAGTATAGAGAAGGACCAAAGCAGCCAGTTAGAATTGGCTTAAAACCAAAAGGAAATCTCCACTGTGGGAGAAAGAAAGACTGTATTTGCAATCCTAGATGCAGAGAATCCTCTTGACCCTGTGAGGACAGATCTTAAGCCAAATATAGAGACCTGCCTGATGCCCACACAACTACATTGTCCCAGAGACGGAGCTCATGCAAGACCCCAGGCCCACAGAGGCCCACACTGCTGGGGCATGGCCCAATATTGAGGGTGATATAGGGAAAAGACTGTCTAGAACTTACATCAGAGAGTCTTTTGCCCAGGGGTCCAAAATCCCCTGCATCTCCATATCATGTTAGCTTGCTGACATGCCCTGTTGTCTACCCAGAGGCCTCAGTGTCAAAATGTCAGCTGGGTGCAGTGATGTGGCTGGGTCCATGGTAACGAAAATCATGCAGCATCCTATACTCCAGGGAATAGGCATTCCAGCATATTTGAGAGGCTGCTCAAAAACATTGGGAACAAAAATGTGTGATCCATAGAGCATGGGAAATACTTGCCTGAGGATGCGGCCACTGAGGCACCAATTCCTCCCAACCCCTTAGCAGCAAGACAACCACACACCACTGAGTGTCATGTCAGGACCCACAACCCAGAACCTAAGCTGCTACTACCACTATAACCACCCACATATACCACATGGGGTCCAAAACTAGCCCACCTAGCCCACAGCCATCACAGTGGGGCCCTTCCATGCTGCCTTGGACCCATAGGACTGACCTGCCTAATGCAGATGCCATAGCTTGTGATGTCTTCTGATGCTACCCCAGGAACCTGAGTACAGGTTGGCCCAGTACACCAAACCCCAGCGAAGTCTCACCACAGGCTCTTCAAACAACTACCACATAAGACATTAAGGCACTCTCTTTTTTTTTTTTTTTTTTTTGAGGCGGAGTCTCGCTCTGTCGCCCGGACTGGAGTGCAGTGGCCGGATCTCAGCTCACTGCAAGCTCCGCCTCCCGGGTTTACGCCATTCTCCTGCCTCAGCCTCCGAGTAGCTGGGACTACAGGCGCCCGCCACCTCGCCCGGCTAGTTTTTGTATTTTTTTTAGTAGAGACGGGGTTTCACCGTGTTAGCCAGGATGGTCTCGATCTCCTGACCTCGTGATCCGCCCGTCTCGGCCTCCCAAAGTGCTGGGATTACAGGCTTGAGCCACCGCGCCCGGCCAGCACTCTCATACATTTCTGATATTGAGTATAGCTAAAGAAATAATATGAAGACCATGCTATGCTATTTACCCAGAACCAAAGTCAAAGTACTCTGCCCAGTCAGCATTCTAGATGCATGTATAGGAATACTTTTCTTCCAGGGCTTTCTTTTAAACTTCAGATAATTTTCTCACATGAATATGCAGAATAACAGCCAGCAGAAGACCTGCATGAACTCTTTTGCCTCTCTGTGGTTTTCTTTTTGTGTAAGTCCTCTTTTTTCCTGGCATTTTGTTCTACAAATTCTAGCTTTCTTGGTATAGTTGAACTCTATTTTAGTCTTCTCATTCTAATAAACCCCTTAAGTTATGGCCTAGTGATAAGCTGGGTTCATCCTAACATTGTCTTTATTCATCTTTTCTGAGAAAGTATTATTTGTTGCTGCTTGTAACTGAATGTAGAAAAATCTTTGTTTTGTAATTCGGTCTTGTTTTATAGTTACTTAACCAGGGAGGGTAAATGTGGTCCTTGTTACCCTATTACTGTTAGTGGTATAACAGGGGCCATGGAAGTCTTTCAGACATCATTTTTGAAGACACAACGCAAATTCTGTTTGAATTTGCACTCTGTTTACAGTGAACTTAGATAAAATGCAGCCAAGAAAATAATACTGTCAAGGAAATAGTGTTAGAAGAAACCAGGCCCTACATAAATCTTTTTAGTGAGTTATTATGTTCAGACTTAAAAGAATTTTTTTAAAAAACAGGCCAAATAGTAAAATATACATTTTCTAACTTTAATCTGGGGTATTAAAATTATTCAGACAGTTGTGCAAATAAATTCAAATATAGTTGAAATATTTGTATAAGCTTATCTATATACCACTTTCTGTGCCATAATAATACATATAGATAAAAATCTGAGAAATAACATACAAAACTGGCTTATTATGTTTTCCAAAAAATCCATATTTATTTTATTGTATTTTACTTTTTTGAAACAGAGTCCAGTTCTCTGGGCCAGGCTGGAGTGCAATGGCATGACCTTGACTTTCTGCAACCTCCGCCTCCTGGAGGTGATTCTCTTGCCTTCTGAGGAGCTAGGACTACCAGCATGTGACACCTGACTTGGCAAAGATTTTTGTATTTTTAGTAAAGATGGGCTTTTGCCATGTTGGCCAGGCTGGTCTCATGTGAGATACGCCTGCCTCAGCCTCCCAAAGTGCTGGGATTACAGACGTACGCCACCTTGCCTGGCAAAAAATAAAAATAAATAAATAAATAAATAAATAATAGGCATTTTAAAATAGAATAGAAATTATTATGGACATTACCATTTTTATATCAGTCACTTGAAAAATGACTCTTCTCTCAAATGAGTATTGTATACCAGGAATCAACTTTGTCAAATCAGAAAATATGTTTTATTTCTGGGCATTCTAGGCCTATTAGGCATTTTTGCCAGTTGCATTTACTATGGGGAAAAGAACTAGACAGACAAATTCTGTGACTTAATTCAGCTAGTCTATGACTACATAGGACAAATCTATAGTCTGATAAAATTGCATTGACTTGGTAGAGTAAGGTAGACCATGTCTCTGGGGCAACTACAGTAATAAAACTAGGTGCTATTGGATTTTTGGGAAAGGTAGTGAATAGATATTTAAACAGAGCAGAATTTCTACAGGTTCAAGGTGAAGTACACCTGTGTATGAAAAGCCAAAACATCATGTTTAGGCTGTGAGAGAACCCAGTGTCTTTATGCTTTGTAGATCACAAGTTGACATTTGTGTGTAATTTTGAGTGCAAATGCTTGTTATTTGAAGCTGTGCACCTAGACTGGAAATCGGGTTTTCTTCTGTGGAAAGTGATATAAATCAGCTGGGCAAAAGTGCTAAGTTTTATGGTGATAACATTTCAAACAGCAAATACTCTGTTTATAATTTTAGAATGTAAAGTTTCTCAGTGAGTAAGAAAGCAGAAGTCATTCAGAGATAATAATTTTTGTGACCCTTTATAGCTGTACCCAGACTTTGCAGAAATATTGATTTTCATTAAGTCGGGAGCTGGCTTTTCAGTTTTTCTCCCCTTAGTGTGATGGATTGAGATAGTAGATTTTAATCTTTTCAGCTTTGTTTTATTTTCTAACCTGTTAGAATTTACTTATCTCAGCATTACTGCTATTTCCGGTAACAAAGCTGTACTTGCTTGTTTATACTATAGACAATTTAAAAAGAAGAAAAACGGGAGGCTGAGCAGGAGAATGGCGTGAACCCGGGAGGCGGAGCTTGCAGTGAGCTGAGATCTGGCCACAGCACTCTAGCCTGGCGACAGAGCGAGACTCCGTCTCAAAAAAAAAAAAAAAAAAAAAAAGAAGAAAAATACCACATTACCTTCCAAAATTCAAGTAAAACTAAGTAAAATTTGGTCATCTTTATTACTGTGAGTGTCCATATACTTTTACTACATTTATATGCAATTTAATGTAAGTAGTTTAAATTTAGCCTCAGTATTAATGGCATAGCCTATGGGTGCTCTTTTTTTCTGTTGGCCATTTTTTTGTATGTGCGCATTTAGGTGATTTCTTACATTTTGCTATTAAATATTGTTTCAGATAACTCTTCTGCATGTCTACTTTTATAATGTACAAGGAAATTTGTTAAGTGTGGACTCTATGTTGATAGTCATGCAGCAATACACAGGTACACTTGTACATGTTTAATATAAACAGGACAGTTAGAGAATATAAAGTGCAAAATAAAACAAGTAAACATTGCCCAGTTCTCAAGTGATGAAGAAAGCAGTCTTCACGGCAAAATCTCTAGCACAAAGTCATTTGCCACTCTACAAAATAAACAAAGTTCGGGAGCTGTTGCTCAAGTTTGTAACCCAGCACTTTTGGAGGCCAAGAAAGTCAGATTACTTTAGGCTAGAAGGTCAAGACGAGCCTAACCAACACCAGGAGAACCTGTCTCTACCAATAAGAAAATTAATGGACATGATGGTACATGCCTGTAGTACCTTACAGTTACTTGAGAGGCCAAGACAAGACAATCATTTGAACCTGGGAGGCTGAGTCTGCAGGGAGCTGAGATTACACCATGCACCCTAGCCTGGGTGACAGAGCGAGACTTCAACTCAAAAAGAAATATAAAAATAAACAAATATATAAATAATAGACATGGGATCCTTCAATTAAGGCAGTTATCATTTCTCTGTTTCTTTTTTTTTCTTTTTTTCTTTTTTTTTTTTTTGAGATAGTGCCTCACTGTATTGTTCACACTGGGTTTCATTGGCATCATCATAGCTCACTGCAGGCTTGAACTCCTGGGTTCAAATGCTTGGGATGGAATTACAGGCACACATAACCATGTGCAGCGTGTGTGTGTGTGTGTGTATTCCTTTTGTCTGTGAACTATAATTTTTTTGAATCACATTTTTTTATCATCCTATCTTTCTATTCATTATTTTAGTTAATCTCTGGTTCAATGGCAATGTGCTTTTATATTAACTTTTTTTCCATGGGGTAGCACGGGTTTCACTTTCCAAGCTCTGGTATATATAAAGTTGTCCTTCCACTAATTGTCCACAAGTTTGAAAATTTAAGTGTATGAAATTTGGGGTCATGTCATATTTTTTTACCAAGAATTATTTAGACATTACCAAATACTCTGGAATTTCGTTTATAGAGCAGATGTGTGAGGCCAATTTGACTGATGACTTCTATTCAGGAAAATTCTTAATTTATTTTTATGTTATAGAATTTTTTAACACATTAAATGCAAAAATTTGACCAGGATAATCCCAATACCTCTTCCAGTTTGTGTAAGTGAGGTTACCACAAGACCATTGTGTACTGTGTTGTTTGTTGATAGCATTAATTTATCTTTCTGAATTATCACTACCTGTTGACCTGCCTCCTTCCCTCATAGATTCCACTTACCTCTTTAGCCACATTAATGTTGGTTTTTTAAATGCTGTATCTTTAGCATGTTGCACAGTGCTTGATACAGCATAACTCTCAGTAAATATTCATTGAGGGGATGAGTAAGCCCAGCAAATATAAACCTTTCACAAAATTCCAGAATTTGGGATAGACATGTTTAGGAATGAAATTAGAGTGTATATGTTTTTATAGAAATATAAAACATATTCTATTTCTATAAAATAAGACATATTTTATAGAAATATATAATTTTCTATTTTGTAGAAATAGAAAATTGAGAGAAGATTAAAATATTGGTGTGAAAATTAAAATATTTTTGAAGTATACACATACTATATATATACACACACACACTATATTATATATTCTGTATATCTATATGGGATCTCTCCCCTCCCCCCACCCCATGACAGGCCCCAATGTGGGGTGTTCACCTTCCTGTGTCCAAGTGTTCTCATTGTTCAATTCCCACCTATGAGTGAGAACACGCTCACTCATGTGTTTGGTTTTCTGTTCTTGCAGTAGTTTGCTGAGAATGATGGTTTCCAGCTGCATCCACGTCCCTACAAAGGACATAAACTCATCTTTCTTTATAGCTGTATGTAGTATTCCATGGTGTATATGTGCCACATTTTGTTAATCTAGTCTCTCATTGGTGGACATTTAGGTTGGTTCCAAGTCTTTGCTAATGTGAATAGTGCTGCAATAAACATATGTGTGCATGTGTCTTTATAGCAGCATAATTCATAATCCTTTGGGTATATACCCAGTAATGGGATGGTTGGGTCAAATGGTAGTTTTAGTTCTAGATTCTTGAGGATTTGCTACACTGCCTTCCATAATGTTTGAACTGGCTTACAGTCCCACCAACCGTGTAAAAGTGCTCCTATTTCCCTATTTCCTCTTCAGCACCTGTTGTTTTCTGACTTTTTAATGATCGCCATTCTAACTGGTGTGAGATGGTACCTCATTGTGATTTTGATTTGCATTTCTCTGATGGCGAGTGATGATGAGCATTTTTTCATGTGTCTGTTGGCTGCATAAATGTCCTCTTTTCAGAAGTGTCTGTTCATATCCTTCACCCTTTTTTTGATGGGGTCAATTGATTTTTCTTGTACCTTTGTCTGACTTCTTTGTGGGTTCTGGATATTAGCCCTTTGTCAGATAAGTAGATTGCAAAAATTTTCCCCCATTCTGTAGGTTTCCTGTTCACTCTGATGGTAGTTTTTTTTTGCTGTGCAGAAGCAGCTCTTTAGTTTAATTGGATCCCATTTGTCAATTTTGACTTTTGTTGTCATTGCTTTTGGTGTTTTAGACATGAAGTCCTTGCCCATGCCTATGTCCTGAATGATATTGCCTTGGTTTTCTTGTAGGGTTTTTATGGTTTTAGGTCTAACATTTAAGTTTCTAATATATCTTGAATTAATTTTCATATAAGTGTAAGGAAGGCATCCAGTTTCAGCTTTCTACATGTGGGTAGCCAGTTTTCCCAGCACCATGTATTAAACAGGGAATCCTTTCCCTATTTCTTGTTTTTGTCAGGTTTGTCAAAGATCACATAGTTGTAGATGTGTGGCATTATTTCTGAGGGCTCTGTTCTGTTCGATTGGTCTGTATCTCTGTTTTGCTACCAGTACCATGCTGTTTTAGTTACTGTAACGTTGTAGTATAGTTTGAAGTCAGGTAGCGTGATGCCTCCAGCTTTGTTCCTTTGGCTTTGGATTTTCTTGGCAATATGGGCTCTTTTCTGGTTCCATATGAATTTTAAAGTAGTTTTTTCCAATTCTGTGAAGAACATCATTGGTACCATAATGGGGATGGCATTGAATCTATAAATTGCCTTGGGCAATATGGCCATTTTCACGATATTGATTCTTATCAATGAGCATGAAATATTCTTCCATTTGTTTGTGTCCTCTTTTATTTCATTGAACAGCAGTTTGTAGTTCTCCTTGAAGAGGTCCTTCACATCCCTTGTAAGTTGGATTGCTAGATATTTATTCTATTTGAAGCAATTGTGAATGTGAGTTCTCTCATGATTTGGCTCTCTGTTTGTCTGTTATTGGTGTAGAAGAATGCTTGTGATTTTTGTACATTGATTTTGTATCCTGAGACTTTGCTGAGGGTGCTTATCAGCTTAAGGAGATTTTGGGCTGAAACAATAGGGTTTTCTAAACATACAGTCATGTCATCTGCAAATGGGTTCCAAGATGGCCAAATAGGAACAGCTCCAGGCTACAGCTCCCAACATGAGTGACACAAGACAAGTGAATTCTGCATTTCCAACTGAGGTACCGGGTTTATCTCACATGGGCATGTCAGATAGTGGGTGCAGGAGAGTGGGTGCAGTCCACCAAGTGAAAGCTGAAGCAGGGCGAGGCATTGCCTTACCCAGGATGTGCAAGGGGTAAGGGAATTCCCTTTCCCAGCCAAGGGAAACTGACATACAGCTCCTGGAAAATTGGGTCACTCCCACCCTAATACTGCACCTTTCCAAGGGTCTCAGCAAATGGCACACCAGGAGATTATATCCTGTGCCTGGTCTGGAGGGTCCCTTGCCCACAGGACCTCCCTCATTGCTAGCACAGCAGTCTGAGGTCTAACTGCAAGGTGGCAGCAAGACTGGGTGAAGGGCCATTGCTGAGGCTTGTTTAGGTAAACAAAGTGGTCAGGAAGCTTGAACTGGGTTGAGGCCACTGCTTGAGCCCAGGTCTTTAATGTCAGCTATGACAATGTAATGAGATCTTGTCTCTACAAAAATATAGAAAAAAAAGAAAACAATTTAGCTATGTGTGTTTGTGCCTGCCTGTAGTCACAGCAGTGCAGGAGACTAAAACAGGACAATTGTTTGAGCCCAGGTATTGGAGGCTGTAGTGAGCTATCATCTCATCAACGCACTCTGGCCTGCTGAGAGCAAGACTCCAAACCAACAAGGAAACTGAACAAACAATTTTTAAATTAGCACACTGTGGGACAACTACCAACAGATGTAGGAAATGGAAGAATTCACTAGAATAAGAAGTTTACCATCAAAGAATACTGCCAGGAACTTTAAGAAAAATTAAGAAGAATTCTCTAGCAAACACATGATTAAAATTAATGTTTGTTCACAGCGTGAATCCCAGCACTTTGGGAGTCTGAGATGGGCGGATCATGAGGTCAAGAACTCAAGAACATCCTGGGCAAAATGTTGAAACCACATCTCTACTAAAAAAACAAAAATTAACTGGGCCTTGTGGGGCGCAACTGTAGTTGCAGCTACATGGGAGGTTGAGGCGGAAGAATCAATTGAACCCAGGAAGCAGAGGTTGATGTCAGTCAAGATCACACAACTGCACTCCAACCCGGTGACAGAAGAAAATCTAAAATATAACACAAGAATCATTTTATATTGTTGTGAGAGAGTGATGCTGAATAAATGCAGAGTGAAGAGATAGTAAATTCTACCAGTTAAATATATAAATACAGTCTAGACAAAAAAAAAATATTAGGAGAAAAATGAAAAATTACTATTCATATAATTCTGGTATGAGGAAATCTTTTTCAAAGCATATCATAAGGCTACACCAAATTTCATTCAAAGAAACTTAAATATTTACAAAATCAAAAAATGATACCTCAGAAAAATACATTATTTGTAAAATTTGTGTCATAATATACAATTTTTACACATCCATTATAATATATTAATTTTTGCTTTAGGCTATGCTCAATTTTAATAATCTTTAAGAACTGCACATTAAATAATAAAAAAAATTCATGTATCTACAACAAAATGTAGATATATTCTAATGCCTCAGTGGTGTCACAGGTAAGAAAATGCATATTCTCCTAGAGTAGTATTCATCTTCTCCCTCAGGAACAATTGAGAAAAAAAATACCATGAAGCTATGTACCTTAAAATGGAGCAAACACTGCAATTTCAACTTTAGGAAACATATGCAATGAATTATACATCTGGTTATTAAAACTCAAATTAAATGTTAGATTTTTGAAGGTTGGTTAATAGAAAATACAATTGAACAAATTTTTTTAATACATGGGTTTTTTTAAGTAAAAATTGACTGCTCATTCCTATTGAGTAAATTATTCATAAATAACACTTTCAGTGACTCATTCTCCAGCAAAGAAAAATACTAACATATTTGTGAAGCAGTGGTTTTTAGCCTTTTCCTGAGTCACAGACTCTTCTGAGAAACTGAAGTTACAGATTTCTTAAATGCAAAATGCTTTATCACAGGCCAATGTGCAAATCATGCATCTCAAAATGGCAAAGGGATAGATTTGTAAAGATATTTCCATGTGTATACACAAATAACAAATATTGTAAGATCAATTTTAAAATTCTAACTTACTTATTTCCTGTTGGAAGGTTTTCAAGAGTACGTCACATTTTGATAATACAATTTTTAAGAAGTTCTGGGCCCCAAAGTAACAAACTCTGAAGGATAATGAATGTAAATGAATTCTGCGGAGAACATGTTGAGTGCAGACAATCATCATTAATAAATTCAATTTAGTTTTAAATGTGTTAATTCAATGCAAAGTAACTAAGATTTTGAAATGAAATTTTCATATTATTTCAATCATTCTTATAATACATCTTTAGTACTTACACATAATTTTGCTCATTATCAGTAAATTAATTTTCTGTACATAAAGGAAGTAAATATAATTGAGAAATTTAAATATCTTCAAGCTTATTGTCTTTCAGTCCTTTGGTTTCATCTTTATATTTTAAAACATTACTCAAGTGTCCTTCTCATGAGGGACACAACCCTCTTGTTTCTCCACTACCTCCTCTTGCAGATCTCAGACTTCCTGAAGGGCTCCTATTTCTCCAGGAAAGTGGTGATCTCCACCTACCACCACTTTGAAAAGATGGCATATTGACTTGTTCTACTTTTATTTCTTTTCCATCCAAAGACTAAAAGTATTACGTATCCTATCAATAACATTGTCACATTTAACCTAAACACATTTTACAATCATTTTTGCATCCACTATATTTCAGTTCTAGATGTTTTCTCCCAAAGCACACACATCTTTTTTTTTTTTTTCTGAAATGACCATGTCTTTCACGATACCAAATTTGAGACATTTACTGAGCACATCCTTTCTATTAAGGGATCAAACACAAATTCTATTATTCAAATTCCTTGAAAAGTTTTCCAGTGTTAAAAAATCACCTAAAAAATTAATCCATCACACATTCTATGGGATAATGTAGCACATCTACTTCATCTTTGTGTTCACATAACTTATTTAATTGTTTCAGTGTCCTAAGGGTTTTTGAAAGAATGTGTCATCTAAAAATACATTATTTATTCAAAGTGATTAGCCACATTATTTATTATGAATTGTTTCTTGTTTGTTCTGCTAATACTTACATTAAATGTCCCAATGTGATTTACATTTCTATATTTACTCTAGTTCTGTTTCTGTAAATGTTATCCTTGTTTGATCTTACTCAGGTTTTTTGCCTTACTCATTTGTTATCTTGCTTTAGAAGTGTCCCTAATAAATGACTCTTAATATAGTACTTCATGTTATTTCTCAGAAATGCTTAAGTGTCCTAATTAATTTTATAATAACTTTCTTCAGTTTAATCTTTTCTATAGGTTAAGGTGATTTTTGAAAAAACATCAGCAAAAAATTGTATTTAAAAATTACATCGTTTTGTTATTTGATCGTTTGGGGGAAACGATCTTAAATCGTTTCCAAGACATCTTGCAGTCACATAGCCATTTGTTCCAACTTTGGGACTTCTTTTGTTATTTCTGGTTCCCAGATTTGTGCTTGACTGCTTCCTTCCCAGTATTTGGAAATCAGCCAAACTTTCTTAAACTATTAATTCCTCCAGAAACCTCTAAGTACTTCCTTTATTTCCCTTCTTAACTTCTGTGTGCATATTACATTTATATTACTCTTCCACAATGAGATATGTTAGATGAATAATTTAGAAATAACATCTACAGAAATCACCTGTTCTTGTGCTTGAAAACTACAGGGAAAAATAAATTATCATATATTAGTATACATAAGTCAAAATTATTTCCATACCTACAAAACCATGAGCCAAAAGCAACTTTCAGTTTCTACCAAAACTTAAAATATGAAAGTATAACTGTGAATAAACATGTACTTTTTGCAGTGTACCAGGAAGTGTGCTAGATGTAACAGAAAAAAAGCAACTAGGAAAACTTAAATATGCACTAAAGATGATTTAACAATCAACAAATTAATACATGGTATAGTGAGGATAAAATATCCACAATATACAATGAAGAAGAAAATGTAAAATCTGAGCTGTTTCTGAAGTGTAAATTGCTATTTGTGAGACATAAACTGGGATGAATAACTCTCAGGAAGTCCAAAAAAGTATATTGGTGATTGCATAAAGAGTAACACTATGTAAAAACAGATTGGGATAATGTTATAAAACAAAAAACTCCATAGTATCCAGAATGCAATCATTTTGATGGTAAGATAAAGGAATTCAGTAGATAATAAAATAACACAAAAGTTTAAAGCTGTAATAAACACACAATCCCTACAATTTAAGATTCAATAAGACAGAGGCCATTGGTTGGATCAAACTAAGTCATCAAACACACTGGGAAAATGAGTAATTAGGTATTAATGTTACATAAATCACTCTGGTGACAGGATAAAAATGTTTTTAGAAGAAAAAGAGCAAGGATGGAGCAAAAATGCCTGTTAGTAGTTCAGTTACCCAACCTCTATGTTCTCATATTATTTTCTCCTTTCAAGTACTTAACACTTCCTTAAATGTAAAGGTCTTATTTAAATATACTTTCTCAAGAATGTATTTTCAGAAATTGTGAAAGAGTCCTTCCTCCTTGTGAGTCTGTCTAGATGTCTCTCTATAGAAGATTTCCATCTTGAAGTCTATCCATTGTTAGTCTCTGCTATAGAAGTATTCCATGAATTGGCAGTAATTCCATTAATAGCATTTAATAAATACTGACTGATTTATCTCATTTCTGCGAGGATTCCTTCTAAGTTTTTTTTTTTTCTTTTTGTTCTTTTTTGTTGTTGTTGTTGTTGTTGTTGTTGTTGAGACGGAGTCTTGCTCTGTCTCCCAGGCTGGAGTACAGTGACCGGATCTCAGGTCACTGCAAGCTCCGCCTCCCAGGTTCATGCCATTCTCCTGCCTCAGCCTCCCGAGTAGCTGGGACTACAGGCGCCCGCCACTTCACCCAGCTAGTTTTTTGTATTTTTTTAGTAGAAACGGGGTTTCACCAGGTTAGCTGGGATGGTCTTGATCTCCTGACCTTGTGATCCGCCCATCTCGGCCTCCCAAAGTGCTGGGATTACAGGCTCGAGCCACCGCGCCTGGCCTCCTTCTAAGTTTTAAAGCTTCTTGAGATCTTTGAAAATCTATTTACACTTGTATTGAAACATTAACATACAAAGAGGATTACCACATATTAAATTATGTAAGGTTTATTCCAATATTCTTCCAACTACACTTGCACTTATATAGCAACAAGATGGCTAAAGCATGTGACATCATATGACATTATGCTATCCTCAAAAGTTTAGTAATGCTAAAAAGACCTTGAAATGCTGTTAGGTGAAGATCATAATAAGGGTCTCTTACATTTCCATTGATGACTTCAACAATATTATTAGCATCTGCAGCATTCTCAAAATAAATGCAAAGCATCTGAACTTTCTGGTTTCCCAATAATTTATCAGAAGAACTAACATATATAAAAAATTTACGTATATAATAGATTCACCATAGTACTAACAAACCAAAATAAAATTGTATTTCACATTATTATTATGATTCTTAATACTAAGTCACCTCTGTAGTCAGCCTATTTTATTCCAATTTGTTCCCTACTTCCACAACACATTTACTTTTGCTCATTTTCCTTTCTCAGTAGTAGGGGACCTTCACCACAGGCCATTCACCTGCTGCCATGAGAATTTTTTCCAAATCAAATCGAAACCTGAAAACAGTTTAAAAACCAATAAATATTTTAATTTATATATTCAATAAATACAGTAAGTATATATTTACTTTAGAATATGTATATATATCCAACATGAACATCACACACACACACATATATATATTAAATACACACACACACACACACACACATATATATATATATAAAACTGTCTTCCAATATGAGACCATATTTCTCAAATACTGCTTTAACCATCTGTTCTTCGGTTTCTAAATGGAGGCCATCAATGAAAAGCTTGCCAGGCTGATCTACTTCCACAATTTTGATGTAAATGTTAAAACAAACATACAAACAAAACTATATGTAGATAACAATAAATAAGCTAAAAAGATAAAATTTTATTACATACTGTGTTGAAAACTCAAGTGAAATTCCTTTGCAGAGGCTGACATCTTTTTAGTATTTCTACTTTAAACATGTAAAATTTTAACATGCAGAGCGAAAAGGGCACTGATTTCATGGACAAATGCTCCATTTTAATACGTACCTAACAAAAACTTGTTTGTAAAAATGAGATGAGAAAAGCTATTGTAATTTTCTTAAGCTGCAATATGCAGGATGCCCCCTTTAAATAATTTTATTTGAAAACTATATATTAATACTACACAATGTGATGTTTGGTGCATTTTTTTTCTTGAGAGGTAAATTTCCTGTTGCCAAAGTGCACCTCTCACTGCAGCCTCCACTACCCAGCCTCAAGTGATCCTCCCACGTCTCAGCTACTTGGGAAGCTACAGACGCTTGCTACCACAGCTAGAAGGCATTTTGTGTGTGTGTTTCTTTAATAGACATGGGTTTCCCCATGGTACCCAAGCTGGTCTCGAACTCCTATGCTCAAAAGATCTAGCCTGGTGCTACCAAGGTGATGAGATTTCAAGGGTGAACCACTACGTCCAGCTTGAAATTTTAACTCAGGATTAAATCACACTAATTAAAATACATGCTTTCTTGGGGGAGAACATTTTTAACTTTTTACAATGTTTTAGGAATTTGAGAGACACAGTAGATCAGAGATCCCCAAACCCTGGTCTCCAACCGGTTCCTGTTTGTGTTAGTAACCCGGCTGGAGAACAGGTGGTGAACCGCTCACACCGCCTGAGCCCTGCCTCCTGTTGGATAAGTCAGCGAAGGCAATAGATTCTCACAGGAGTAGGAGTCCTACTGTGAACTGCACGTGAGAGAATCTAGGAGGCCCTCTCCTTAGCAGACGGTAATGCCAGAGTGTGCCCTGAGGTAGAACAGTTTCATCCAGAATCCATTCTCCCTATTTTCCGCTGGCCTGCACTGTCCCCCTCGCAGCCACTCAGCCACACCGCTGCCCCGTCATACTGCTCTGACCTGAAGCCCCTCCCTGCCCTGTGCTCCTGGAACTGCCATCCCCTACCTCCCCAAGGTGTCTACCTAGCCACTTTCTCCCCCTACCCATCTCTGTCTGTGGAAACATGCCTTCCGCTAAACCGGTCCCTGCTGGCAAAATGGCGATAAATTAAGGGAGCTCATTATATTACGCAGGCTGGTCTCCAACTCGTCACTTCAAGCCATCCTCACACCTCCTCCTCTTCCCAAAATTGCAGGATTACAAGAGTAAGTCGGTGTGCCAAGTTAATAGAATAACTAAAACGCATTTATTTTGTCTCAATTTTAAATTATCTATCACCATTTATCTCGATTACACCCACTTATTCGGTTTAAATTATTTATGGTGCCAGAAATACATGAAACATGTTTCCAATAGTGTCATACAAGGAAGGAGACAATTAAAGGTTTTATGGAGATAAGTTTAAACTGAGATTATTTATGACCCCAAACTTTCTCATACACTAAAGTAATGCAATTTATGTCAAAATTCCATAACTCCTTTCAAGTAAATCACAAATTTGACATGCGATGAGTAAAAGTACAAGTTTTTAATCACAGTGGTTAAGTATATTGCCCATATATTTGAATTATGACCACATTCTCAGAGAAAAACTGTTTTAATTAAAAAAGCACATGAAAAAAAATATGGCGCCATAGCGCCATCTCCCACAGCTTGCCCGCATGTCGGACATGTCCGGAAGTAAAGGGAAGAATCTTCAAGAAAAATCAATGAGTTTAACAAAAGTGAGGTTCTGAATAGAATTAGAGAGTTTTCTCCCTACTGTTTCCTCCCATAATTCAGCGCCCACACATTGAAAACCCATCCCCTTTTATAGGCAAAATCCAAAAACTTCGAGGTCTTTGTATTCCCGCCAAGAAACCAGTATGTGCAAAGAAATAAAATAAATATGCTTTTTGCTAGAACAAAATGACATCCATCACTTTCAGATATATAGTTATACCCATAAACGTAAATCCATAAATAACAATAATTACAACATTGCTTAACATTTGCCAAAAAAAAAAAAAAAAAAAAGCCTCAAATTGTCGGAATTACCACATTTCTTCTATTTGTAGGAGATGATTTAGACATAAATTCTTTCTCCTAAGATACAAACATATCTTCTCTGCTTAAAAGCAAGAATTTTTTGCTTCATTTCCCTGATTTTCTGAGAAACTGCCTGCGTGATACACTCTGTTACCACGAGTTGAACGAAAAGTCTAACATATTGGGGTACTCAGCTGAAAAGCTCAGAAATCCGGATGTACCTCTGGTAGGAGCGCTGCAGAGAAAGTAGGGAAAGAGAAGCATAACATAAATCGAAGCGAGGATGACCCAAGAAACTTCTGAATTTTAAAAAAAAGGAAAGACAATTAAAATGCCAACATATACTCTACATTATTTTCATTTTTTACTTTCTTCAAATGTGGTAGTGTGATCAACCTTAAATATTTTTATTATGAAATAGTCATCCATGTTTCATCCCCTTCTCAAATATTAGCAATAAGCTCTCTCTACATGGTGTCTGCTTATTTTATAAAGGGGAAAAGTAATAACTAAATTTTAAAGAAGTTTGTAAGAAACAAGCAATAAGTAAAATAACATTAAAATAAAGCAAGAAAAATAAGTCAATTAGGTATATAAAGTTTCTACATCTTAATCTATCTTCCCTTTTTGGTTGGAATATAAATATTTAGACAACTTATTTTATTTGCTTAGTAGATAGTCATTTGACCCAAATTTCCAAAATTTACAAAAACAATGTACACACATAGACAATTTCTCTGTTCCCAATTTTTGTATAATAAATAGCATCCTTATTTTGCAGAGCTCTAGTGAAATAAGTACCATTTATGTTCCTGAAAAAAAATTTTATTAGCTGACAGACTATATTGTCTACAGTAAAATTATCCATTTTATGAATTTTGTTGCAAAATAAAATGTAACATAAGAAAATACATTTAAATATCTACACAATGCAACCCAAATATATTTTTTTCTGAGTTTGTCCATAATTTGTGCATATCAGAATTTAAAAGGATGGTTATTTTAAAAATGATGACACATTTAAGTGCTTTATATTAATTTTTTTTTTTTTTTTTTTTTTTTTTTTTGAGACGGAGTCTCGCTCTGTCGCCCAGGCTAGAGTGCAGTGGCCAGATCTCAGCTCACTGCAAGCTCCACCTCCCGGATTTACGCCATTCTCCTGCCTCAGCCTCCCGAGTAGCTGGGACTACAGGCGCCCACCACCTCGCCCGGCTAGTTTTTTGTATTTTTTAGTAGAGATGGGGTTTCACCGTGTTAGCCAGGATGGTCTTGATCTCCTGACCTCGTGATCCGCCCGTCTCAGCCTCCCAAAGTGCTGGGATTACAGGCTTGAGCCACCGCGCCCGGCCTGCTTTATATTAATTTTAAATTAAAGTCTATACATTGTATACTCATACTTATGAACTACTTAGTTCATAAACTATGCCATACCAATAAAGAGCTCATTGTGTCTGCATAAATACATCTTTTTTATGTTTTATATCATTTTAATGTTTTTAAAATTTTTTTAATGTTTCTTTTTCTGACTAACCTATCTTTTTATCTTTTTAATGTTTCCTTTTCTGACTAATCTAACAGTAAAAACATGCTCTGAAGGTAAAGATTTTTTTATATGTTTATGTATATTTTAGAAAAATGTTTCTTAAATTATAGTTACAAATACATTGGTATTAATAGTTTCTTTGTTTCCAAAACCCACTATAGCATTTTATTCTCAAATTGTTTTTGTCACTTTCTTAGCATAAAAACATTAATTTGACCATGGCTTTGTCTACATTATATACTACCCTTTTTCTATTTTGAGTAGATAATATTTCCCTTTGTTTCAGTTGACATTTACTTAAGGGAATGTGTTTAGTAATGTTATATGTAATTGAGTAGTATATTACACTTAATAACTAATACAAATACAGAATTAGTAAGTTACCTAGTGAGACTACACCACAGGAAAAATAGATGTGTAAATTATGGCCAATGTCATAAGATGTATGAGAAAATTCTTCAGTGTTTTTTTTTTAAAGAGGATACACCTAATGTCATTTTCTAAATAATAAAGATCAACCTCTTTGACAAAATATGTACATATATTTTATACCAAATTTATTTTTAGAAGTCCCACAACATTTGTATAATTTTTGTTAGCCCTAATTTGCAAGGCAGGAAACTTAATTTACAAGGGTTTAAAAGGTACATGGGAGTCTATTGCTAAACAAATTAGGATTTAAACCAACAAATCTTTCCTCCAGAAATGTTTTGTTCTTAAAGAAAACACCTCTTATAAACACATGGTAAAAACAAATTGAAAATGATTTTTAATCTATTACATATACTACGAAGAAACATTTTCTATGTAGAGATAAAACATGTGATGATTAATGGGGTTATTAAAATGCATGTGGAGGAAAGAAAAGCAAAAACACACATACAGAATGATATTTGCTGGGAGACCATGCAGAAACATGCAGTGTTATAAGTAAAAATCAACTTGGTGGAATAACCCTTCATTTTCTTGTGATCAATGAAGTAGGACTAAATATACAAAAATAGGTAATGTCAGTAGTGGACACAGGGAAGAAGACCAAGTTCAGGAAACTTTTTGCTTGCCATGCAAATAGGCTACATTTTTAGGGCAGCAGTTAATAATCATTGGGCCAAAAGCTTAACGTCTAAAGATACTATAATGCATGTGGTGATTTGTAAAATACAAAGTTGGGCACACCAAGAAAAATCTAACCTTCGCCAATTAATAGTTATGTGAAGTTAGACTGCTTAATCTTTGAAATGTATCCAATGAACAAAGATAATATAATGATGGTATTACATATAACATATATATTATGTCTATTATATAATAGATATTATTACCATGAGATTAATAATTTACTGAGCACAGTACATGTGACATAGTTCAGGGCTCAAAAATATATAGAATTGTTGTAATTACATGTATTTTCAGTGAGACCTAGAGTTTTACTTGCACTCCTTCTTTCTTTAGAGACTGGTCAAAAATATACAAAATATGCTTTAAAAAATTGTGGATCACATAAAACATCCAAGAGTTTAATTATATTATTGTATACTTACACTTCTACATGCATAAACAAGGAAGACAAAGAAGTAAACAAATACACATGCATGAGTACACAAACATACATACACATACACCTGGAAGAATAAATAATGAGAATAATTTAATAAGAGAAAGAAACATAAAAATATAAGAAATCTTTGCAATATTATCATTGTGATGTGGAAAATAAGATAACGGATAATTTCAAAAATGATTTATCAATAATTGTTTGGAAAGAAATAAAAACCCTATATGTGGGCCCAGCTTGGTGACTCATGCCTGTAATTTCAGCACTTTGGGAGGCCAATGGGGTTCAGATAACTTGAGGCTGGGAGTTCGAGAACAGCCTGGGCAAAATGGTGAAATCCTGTCTCCACCAAAATTAAAAAATACATATATAGCTGGGAGTAATGGCATGGACCTGTCGTCCTAGCTACAGGTGGTGAGCTTGGAGAATCCCTTAAACCTGGGAGGTGAAGTTTGCACTAAGCCAAGATTATGCCACTGGACTCTGTACTGGGTGATACAGCAGGACCCTGTATCAAAAACAAAAACAAAACAAAACAAGTAGACACACACACACACACAACAAATTCGTATGTAATGAATTCTAGATAATAACTCTGAAAAATCTGCTTAGGAGGCACTATTTTGCTAACAAATTCTTCCTTTTTTCTCTTGTTTTCTTTATTTTTCTTTTTCCCTTCTCTTACCTTTCATTCCCTTCTTTCCTTCTTTTATTCTTATTTATTTATTTGTTTATTTATTTTTTATTGTTACAGGGTCTCTGTACCCAGGCCGTAATGCAGTGGTGCCATGATAGCTCGCTGCAGCCTCCAATTCTAAGTCTCATGTGTCCTCTCTCTTTGCTTCCCCAGTAGTTAAGACTAAGGGAATGCACCACTGTGCCTGGCTAATTATTTTTCAAAAATCATTTGCTGGGTGTGGTGCATCATGCCTGTAATCATAGCATATATATGGCTAATATATAGCACACTCAATTTGAGAGGTTTGATAAATATTTACTGAAGTGCAGCTCTTTACCTCAGATTGCCATTAAAGGAAAGCCATATAATTTGTCTTGAGATATTTTCTGTAAATTTACAACATGAGTGTTTCTGAGTAGAGATACAATAATTAGTAGATGTGGGTATGTCAACAAATATATGAATGAAATGTGTTATTGTCCTTTTTATTGATTTATGGGTTATTGTAAATAATTATAATATTTCCTTAACTTCTTTCAGAAAATATGGCAAATAATAGAGGCTATCTAATTGTTTTTCATTACAAAATGGTATTTTGTAGACAAAGAATGCTACATATTGGCTGGGCATGGTGGCTCATACCTGTAATTCCAACACTTTGGGAGGCTGAGACAGTGTGATCTATCGCTACCAAAAATATTTTGTAGACAAAGAATGCTACATATTGGCCAGGCATAGTGGCTCATACCTGTAATTCCAGCACTTTAGGAGGCTGAGACAGTGTGATCTATCTCTACCAAAAATATAAAATTTAGCCAGCCTTGCTAGTATGCAACTGTAATCCCAGCTACTCAGGAGGCTGAGACAGTAGAATGTTTTGAACTCTGGAGGCAGAAGTGACAGTGAGCCAATACTGTACCATATCACCGCACTCCAGCATGGGTGGCAGAGTAAGACTTTATCTCAAAAAAAAAAAAAATGAAAAAAGTTACATAGTATCAGAGAACATACCCTAAATTTTTATAAGGTGTGGAATTGGAATATTATCTGTCCCTATTCCAAAATTAATGGTTAACACTGAACTAATGAAAGAGTTATAGTTTTAATATCCCCTTTAATTTGACTGCATTTCTTGCATATAATATTTAGTTAATCCTAATGGAAGACAATTATCTCACAAGGACCTCTTATGATGTCAGACGTTCTATATCCTACCATTTCAATCTCCACCTTCATAGGTAATTTCCTAAAACCCTATCTTCTATTCACATACACTTAAGCCAATATGAAACTTCTGCTTTTCTTCTTGGGATGGTTTCTTCACTGTTCTACTGGTAAGTTGCTGATACTTGGGATTTTCTTTCTCAAGAAAGTCTCCTTCATAAGACTTGTTTGTCTGAGTACTTTAGGTTGTGTTCTCTGTTTAGTCTTTAAAATATTATCTTTATCTTTCCTATATTATTTATCTCATTTACTATTTTTGATGGATTTGCTTCACTTAATTCTACAACGCTTTTCTTTACTCCTTCTAATCCTTCTCTATATTTCCTTAATTTCCTCTTCATCAAACAAATATGTAGGATGACATATCTCACTGATCATTTGAAAAGATACTGTTTTTCATGTTATATTTACCATTTCCCCTCCCATTTACACTACCTAACTATCAAAAACAGTGGTTATATTCATTGCCCCCAGTGATTTCACAATTTTCAACATCCAGCAACATGTCATGGCTAGTGTCTGTGGCTGAATCCTGCCAGGGAATTATTCTGAGTCCGTGGATCTTCTCTACAACCAGCTGTCTGACTCAACTGTAAGTATTTAGAACCATGAGAATGGAATCATATTTATTTACTTTTTAGATCTATTTCATCATTATTAACTACATTTGCATTGGATTTTGATACATGAAAGGGACTTTGATCTTCTTTAGAAAAATAACAGGCCAGGTGTGGTGGCTCGTGCCTATAATCCCAGCAATGTGGGAGGACAAGAGATGAAAATTACTTCAGCCCAGGAGTTTGGGACCAGCCTTGGCAACATGGTGGTGCACAGCAGTACTTGCAGATATCTACTCAAGAGCCTGAGGCAGAAACATGGCTTGAACCTCAGAGGCGGGGTTAAAGTGAGCCATGATTTCTTCACTACACTCCAGCCTGGGCAACTGGAGTGAGACAATGTCTCTACTCCTTGGGAGGCTGAGGTGGGAGGATCACCTGAGCCTGATAACTTGGCTATATCAAGCCATGATCCCACCTCTGTACTTTAGCTTCAGTGATGGGAGTGAGATCCTGTTTTGAAAAAAACATTGAAAAAAAAAAAAAGAAAACATTGAACAGGTGCTGTGGCTCACACCAGTAATCTTAGCATTTTGAGGGGCTGCAGTGAAAGGATTGCTTGATCCCAATGTGTCTGGAATTGGTAGTTCTTGGTCTCACTGACTTCAAGAATGAAGCTGTGAACCTTAGCAGTGAGTGTTACAGCTCATAAGGGTGGCATGGACCCAAAGAGTGAGCAGCAGCAAGATTTATTGCAAAGAGCAAAAGAATAAAACTTCCACAGCATGGAAGGGAACCAGAGTAGGTTGTCACTGCTGGCTCAGGTGTCCTGCTTTTATTCCCTTATTTGGCCCCATCCACATCATGCTGATTGGCCCATTTTTCAGAGGGCTAATTGGTCTGTTTTACAGAGTGTGGATTGGTCCATTTTGAGTACTGATCGGTGCATTTATAAACCTTTAGTTAGACACAGAGTGCTGATTGGTGCGTTTACAAACCTTTAGCTAGATAAGGAAGTTCTCGAAGTCCCCTACCTGATTAGCTAGACACAGAGTGCTGATTGGGGCATTTACAAACCTTTAGCCAGACACAGAGCACTGATTGGTGAATTTACAATCCTTCAGCTAGACAGAAAATTCTCCAAGACCCTACGTGACCCAGAAGCCCAGAGGCTTCACTTCTTAATCTCCCCTCTAAACAGGACACCACAACTGCCGATGGGAATGTAGCTGATGACTGCTCTAGCTACTTCTTGCTGGACAGGCATGAACAAGGGTCCCTGAAAGTGTGGTGTCCTCCAGTGGGGAACTCTTTAGGCCAGTGGGAGGGCCAGCAGGTTTGTCCAGGGGTCCTCGGTAGAAGTTGTTAGTTGAACTCATTTCAGGTTCCATTTGTAAGACCGTCTGTAGCTTGATGGTCTCAATTCTAGACGAAACAAATTTGACAAGAAGGTTAAAAGTACAGAGCCCAAAGGTGAGTAACAGCAAGATAGTTGCCACGGGACCTAGAAAGAGGAGAAGCCTTGTTGTCCAACTCCAGAGGTTCATATAAGAGTTTGAAAGGTGTTGTCTGATTTCAGAAGCCTTTTCCTGTAAATGCCAGGCTGCATCTCCCACTATCCTTGACTGGTTAGTGTAAAAACAACACTCTTAAGAAGGTCTAGAGTCCTCCTTTCTCAGCAGCGAGGAGGTCTAGGCCTCGGTGGTTTTGGAGAGTCACTACTATGAAAGAATCTATTTGGGTTTGTAGAGTCAGGACAGATTTCATTATTTCTTGCAAACTGAGAAATCCCTTGAGAATGTGTGGTAATAGGATAATGAAATAGATAAACTGACTATTCTGGTTCCTGCAGCAGTAGCGATTCCTAACCTTATAAGTAGGGATATTGGTTGTATAGCTCTGAGCTGATGGACTTGAGCTTTGAGGGGTACTGACAAGGTGTGATTTCCTGGGGTAATGTTAACATTGGGACTTAGAAAGACTAAGGTGCTGGTGCCTGTCCAGTTAGTGGGGAGGCAGATATAGGTCTATATTCCACATAAGAATATACCTTAGCTGGATAGAGAGAACAGGTTTTGTATGTTAAAAAGTGTGTGAATTTGTTGTTTTCATTTTTCCCATACTCCTAGAGCATTAGCCATGGTAGCTTCAGTGAGCTGCTGGAAAGGGGTTTTGGGAGCAAACTGAGTGGCTCCCTGTGTTCTATTTTCCCACTGGAGGAAAAAGCCATTTGGTATCTACTAGAAACCATTCGAGAGAGTGATTTAAAGAGGGGATGAGAAGGCATTCCCTATTGGTGGGGGTGCTGCTGCAGGGGATCCAGGGGAGAATGGTCATTCAGGGAGTATGTTTACCTTT
Organism: Trachypithecus francoisi; assembly: GCF_009764315.1. Lineage (NCBI taxonomy): Eukaryota > Metazoa > Chordata > Mammalia > Primates > Cercopithecidae > Trachypithecus > Trachypithecus francoisi. Next base: position 105,550 of record NW_022680488.1, on the reverse strand, counting down.
ACAAAACCTGGACTGTTTGTTAATCAGGGAGGAGGTGATGATTCTCGGGGGCCCTGAGAAGCTGACAAGCCATCTGAATGAAGCTGTTTGAGTGACTCGGAAGTTACTATGATCACTGGAGCTTGAAGTAGTAAGGTGTAATTACACTGATGGGGTAGTAGGTGCCCCAGGGGCAGGCCTGATAACAGGTTGTGTTGGATACATAAAGGGGCTTGGAAAGTGAAGATTGTATTCATAATTACAGGGCCACATATGGACTTTTCATTGCTTGTGTAATAGGTGAGGTTGGAAATGTAAGTATGTAAAGGTTGGATTTGACGTCTTGTTAGGGTGTTCTTGGTCCTATCAGAGATAGGAAAGTCAGCTAATGATAGCATATTTAGAAGTTGGAAAGGGTCTTTTCCTTCATAGTGAGGGTGGTAGGTTAAGTTGGTAAAGACACAATTTTTTGCAGGAATGGAGGTGACAGCATAAGCAGAAGTTGACAGAGAGATACAAAGCCAACAGTCATTTGCCAGGGAAGGACTGGACTGGTTTAACAGAGAATGGGTTAAGTTGAGAGTCTTGTAGAGGTAATTAGAAGCTAGTGAAAGGGGAGGGTTGATTGTATGTGGTGTCCAAGGAAGAAGGAAGGATAGACAGGTGAAGAGTAAATAGGAAGGTAGATAGAGTGCTCTGGAAAACGAGATCATTTTAGCCAGGCTGAGTCAAATGTAGATGTAAATTGCTATCAGAAGGAAGCAAAATAGAAAGAAGGTTGAAATAAGCAGGATTTTCATCCCAGCAGGAGCTGCAGTATATAGCCCTATTGCAAAAGTATGGTTAGTATGCTACTTAATAATATGATGAAATAGTAAAAGGATTCCAATAAAGGGGCAAAGAGAGGTGTTAAACATAAAGATTATTTAGGTTTCCAGTTACCTTTTTTAAGGAGAAAGGTGTTTTTCTTCAGGATCAGTGATAGGAGTCTTTTAGTCTGGGATGTTTTCTTCCAAAATAGGAGATGCAAGTCCTCCAATGGTTCATAGGTGTATCGAAGCTGTTCTGGTTGATCTTGGGACTCCTGAACTGGTGGTCCCACAGGTTCCTCAGAGGATGTCCAAAGTTTAACTCAGGTATTATGAATCCAAGATTCCACTCCTGCCACCTTACCTGAGGTGGGGGTAGAGAGGATTACCAAGTATGGTCCTTCCCACAAAGAGTTCATATATGGGGAAGGAGAGGACAGAGATTTGATGAATACTAGATCTCGTGGTTGAAACAACTCTGTTCTCTTTTCTCTGTGACATCCTTCAGGTAAGTTTTTAAGGTTTTGTTGATATTTTGCCAAAGAAGTTATATATTTGACAAAGTTGGCCATTTCCTAATCAAGTAAGAGGTCATTTGTGAGAAAAGGTCATCCATACAGCATTTCATGTGGACTGAGCCCCATTTTGTGAGGAGAATTTTGGATTCTCAACAAGCCCATGGGCAAAAGAGTAGACTGTGACAGATGAGTTTCTTGTGTTAGTTTCCTCAAGTGTCTCTTGAGTGCTTCATTTGTCTTCTTGACTTTCCCTGAGGATTGTGACCTACAGGCACAGTGAAGGTGATATTGCATCCCTATCACCCTGGAAATTCCCAGAGTTATCGTGGCTTTAAAAGTCAGGCCATTGTCACTCTATAAGCTTTGTGGAAGCTCAAATATAGAAATTATTTCATGAATTAGGGATTTAGTCACCACTGAGACTTCCCTCTCTTGCAGGCAAAAGCTTCTATCCAATTTCTAAAGGTATCAACACAGACCAATAAGTATTGAAATCCCTTTGACTCAGGCATATGAGTGAAGTCTCCCTGCAAGTCCTTTCCAGGATAGCAACCTATTTTTGTTCCCCTAAAGGGGACTTACCATGGATCAAGGGATTATTCCTTTGGCACACCTCACAGATGTTGACTACCTGTCAGGTGGCCTGGAGGAGATTTGACCCTGTAAACAGGGATTTGGCTATTTGATGAGTGTTTTCAATATCCATATGAAAAGTTTGGTGGAGAGCTTCAAGTATTTTCCACTGGTTGGCTTCCGGCATAAGTACCTTTCTTTCTTCTGTCATTAAACACCCCAAAGGGAGAAAACTATTCCCTCATGAAAGTCTGCATTCTGTTTCAGTCACAGATTACTGGAGCTTAATCTCTTGGAGGGGGTTCCAAACCAAGAGTCCTTCCATAGGTATTTCTAATGGGAGCCTCCCCCTGGCAGCAATTTTGACTTCATCATCTGCCCGAAGGTTTCCTTCTGCCTTTTCTCCTTTACCCTTCTGATGGCTTTGGCAGTGTAAGACTGCCATCTCCTTGAGTTTTTGCACTGCTTGCAATAACTCCATAATTTCCTTGTGGTATTTAATAGGGGTTCCCTCAGAGGTCATACTTTCTTTCTGTATTGCAGCATGGGCATGTAGGATTGGATAAGCCTATTTGCTATCTGTATACACACTTATTGTTTTTCCTATTCCCAGTTGTAAGGCTCAGGTAAGTGCTACTTGTTCTCCTAACTGGGCACTGGTCCCTAGGGGAAGAGGATTACAGTTACATCACTAACTATGGCATAACTTGCCCTTCATATCCCATTTTCCATAAATGAACTTCCAACACTATATAGGTTAAGGTCAGGATTAGCTAAGGGGACTTCTAAGAGATCATCTTGGACAGCATAATCTGGAATATAATTTGTTTTCAGTCATGCTCAATTGGTTCCCTGTCCTCTGGGAGAAAAGTGGTGGGGATGAGGTCCATGCAGGTGTGTATTTGAAGCACCAGTCCCTCAAAAAGTAGTGCCTGGTATATAAGTAGGCATTTGTCTGATAGCCATAAACTTTCCTTGGCACCTAGTATGCCATTTACAACATGAGTAGTCCAGACAGTGAGATCCTTTCCTTGTATTATTTTGACACTAAGACAGTCACTGCCGCAACTACTCTTAAACAGTGAGGCCAGCCTTTTACTGCTACATCAATTTCCTTACTTAGGTATGCCACTGGTTGTGGGGTTGTCCAACTAGTCTGAGTAAGGATTCCAAGAGCTATCACTGCTCTCTCTCTGACATATAAAGAGAAGCTTTTTTCCTCTGGGAAGACTTAAATCTGGAGCTTGTACTAGGGCCTGCCCCTGGTTTCCATTCTACTAGATGAATATTTGCCCTCTGGGTCTCCTTGATTAGAGTATATAGGGTCCTGACTATCTCGCTGTATCTGGGGATCCATTGTTGGCAAAAGATGGTGATTCCAAGGAATCCCTGTAACTGTTTTAATGTCTTAGGGTGAGGATAAGCCTGTATAGGCTGTATTCATTCCTTGCTGAGGCCCCTGGTTCCTCTAGCTAAGATTAGGCCTAGATATTTGCCCTGCTGTAGGAATAGCTGGGCCTTCGACCTAGATGTGTTGTACTTTTGATCAGCTGGAAAGTTCAAGAGAGCTAGAGTAGACTGCTGACACAAGGCTTCTGAACTGGTAGCCAGAAGTAAATCATCCACATACTGAAGGAAGAGAGTTACTGGACTTGAGAAGTGGCCTAGATCTTGGACCAGTGCCTGATTAAATGGGTGAGGGCTATCCCTAAACTCTTGGGGCAAGACCATCGATGTATGTTGGGACATGTGGTCTGTGGGATCTGCAAAGGCAAAGAGAAACTAGGAGTTAGAGTGCAGGGGAAGACAGAAGAAGGCATCCTTGAGGTTCAGAACAGTGAACAATTTTGCTTCCTCTGGTATTTGTGAGAGCAGGGTATAGGGGTTTTGTACAACTGTATATAGAGGAATTACTGCCTTGTTCACGAGTGTAAGGTCTTGCCCTAGTCTCCACTGACCATTCGATTTTTGTACTCCTAGAATTGCGGTGTTGCAGGGACTGCTGCATTTCCTTACTAAGACTTGAGCTGTTAAATGTTTAACAATATCATGTGATCCTTCATGAGCTTCAGACCTGAAGGGATATTGCCTTTGATAAGGAAAGGTGGTGGTTTAGTTTAGCCTGATTTGGACTTGGTGGGCATTTTTTGCCCTTCCAATGTCCAGACATCAGGGTTGATTTTCTCCTCAAGTAGGAGAAGACAAATGGGAACTTGTTCCCCATATTCATGCAGATAATAGCTCCAGCTTTGACTAATATATCCCTCTCTAATAAGGGTGTGGGACCTCAGGCATAACAAGAAAGGCATGTGAAAAGAGCAAAGTCTCCCAATTACAACTGAGGATGTGGGAGAAATACCTGGTTATAGGATGTCCCAGCATTCCTCGATGGTAACAGACCTTGAGGACAGACATCCAGGATAGGAGATTAGTGCTGAGAAGTCTGCATCAGTTTCCAAGAGGAAGACAATTTCTTGGCCATCAGTGGTTAAATGTACCAAGGGCTCAGTAAGGGTGATTTCATGAGCTGACACTAGACCTGGAAACCCTCAATCCTGTTGTTGAATCATCTGGCCAGGGGCTTCTGACCCAGAGGACCCTTGTCCTCTGGGGTAGTGCACCTTCCACTGATTGTCTCAACATAGAAGAAATGGATGATGGGGCAGCTTGTTTCTTATTCGACCATGTTTAAAGTGTCCCTGCAAACAACACTGATAATAAGCCCATTCAGGTGATTGGTCTGTTCCATTTTCTGTCTTCTCTGAACCACCAAGGTTGTTTGTCTGAAGGCCATGACTAATGCTGCAGTCTTTCTCTGATCTTGTTTTTCCTTTGGGGCCTGTTCCTCTTGGTCCTTATTATAGAACAATGAGGTTGCCAGGTTTAATAATGCCTCCAGATTTTGTTCAGGGCCCAGGGCTTGCTTTTGGAGCTTTCTCCTGATGTCTGCAGCTGATTTGGTAATAAACTTATCTTCTATAATCAGTTGACCCTCGAGTGAGTTGGGTGACAGGGGAGTATATTTTCTTAAGGCCTCCCATTGTGGCTCAAGGAAGTCAGAAGTGTTTTCTTCCTTTCCCTGAGTCATGGGCTTTTTCCTAATTCTCCTTGGTCCTTCTAGAACACAGGTCAATAGATGTTTATGACTAGTCCTCATGATCTGAGTCGAGGTCCCAGTGGGGATTCATACTGGGGACAGCTTGCTGACTGATAGGGAATTTGTCTCTTTCTTTGGCTGTCATTCTATCATTTACTTGACTAGATACTGGACTCTCAGCCTGCAGCTAAAGTTGCATTCTTTTCATTAAAGGACAAGATTTGATCTAACAATAGCATGACGTCTCTCCAAGTGAGATTGAAGGTTTGCCCTAGACCCTGTAGGACATCTATGTACTTATCAAGATCATCTGAAAACTTCTCCAGCTCTGCCTTGATCTGCTTTAAATCAGAGAGAGACAAGGGGACATGTACCTGGCTTGGGCCAAATTCCCCAGCCCCTACAACTTGAAGTGGACATAACCAATAGATACATACACACACACACACACACACACACACACAAACACACACACACACACACACACAGAGTTTTTGTCATCCTTTGGAGATTTCTTTCCTTGTTTCCTTTTGGTCAGGGGAAATTAGAGGAGGCTTATCATTAATAGGAAGGGAGAAATACAGAGGCTAGGTTATGGAGGTAAGCTGACAGGTCCTCCTGTGGGATGTAAATTGCAAGCTTTGCATAGTTGTGTATTCTCCTTCAATCAAAAGAAAGCTTGGACATAAAGCATTTCACTCCATTTGCCTTCTCTCTTACAGAAAATGTCAAGCTGCAGGACAGTATTGTAATTTATACTTCCCTCGTGTGGCCATTTTCCCCATTAGAGAGTGAATATTGGGGCCAGGTCATAGTGCAAGAAAAAAAAAAATGAGCTGCCTCTTTTTCAGGGTTTGTGAGTCAAATTGGTCCCAATGGTGTAGGATGCATTTCAAGGGTTATTTTGTTGATGCCTCAGTGTTTCCCATCTGAAAGGCAAACCTTCCATTGTTTTGGTTTGTTTGTTTCTTTCCCTGCCCAAGAACCCACAAGGGTCCCTGGACCCTGCTGATCAGAATAATTGCACTCACCAACACAGCAGAAGAGACATCTCTTGCCAAGAACCTGCAATGATCCCTGGACCCTGCTGATTGGATTAGTTGCACTCAACAATGCAGCATCAGAAACACTAGTTTTCCTCCTAGCCCACAAGAAGAACTGAGGAAGGTCTGACTTAGTGGCCCATTTTACAGAGAGGTGATAGGTCCATTTTAGTGATGCATTCTCAAAAACCTGCACCCTTGCCTGTCCTCCTAGACCACAAAGAGGACCAAGAAAAATCAGATCTAGTGGTCTCTACTGATGCATTCTCAAAAATATGTTAGAGTCCTAAGCATTCTCCTGTTAGTATTGGGACCTTACCCATGTGCTATAAAGATGTTATGCCCCAAAAATGAAGTGGAGGGCCATAACTTGAGGGAGGGAAAAGATCACCAGAGTTGGAAGAGTGGTGTCTTTTGTCCTCATTTATATGAATAAGAAAGATACAATTTCTGAGGCTCCCCACATCGTAGCTTCAGGGATAGCTTTTCTTAGGCCTGCTTGTCTGAGGAGGCATTCTAAAATTCTAGCTAGTCCCCCTCCCCCTGTGACAATGGGGCTTTAGACAAAAATTATGTCTTCCTGACTGGTGAGCCCAGGTGCCTAAAGAAGCTAACAGAGTCCTGAAGTTCATACTAGAAATGATTCTTACAGGAGAAACTAGAAAAGCACCAGAGACAGGGGGTGGTTTTAGAAGCAGGACTAGCCTCAGAGAAGAGAGGTGAGAGAAAGTTTGTCTGACAGGCATTAGGACCCAGGAGGCAAGGGTCAGCATAGATAGGATAGATGAGTGAGTCTTGCTTGGGTGACAAGACTTTGAGAGTTCTGCTCATAGCTGCAGGGTCAACCATCTTGTTGTCAGGACCCTGGAGCTGAATGGCTTTACTCTCTGTCAACCATCAGCTTAGCCCAGAAGTATGGTAAAAGCAGAAGCTGATTCCAGGCAAACCAATGCTCCAACTCCGTAGAGTGGGAGGTTGTTAGAGCGGCCATTCCCAGAGAGCCTGAAACCTATGTCTTTAGTCCAGTGATCATGCTAGTCACTTTTAACAGGCTGACAAGTGTCCCATATTTAGCCCCCAAATTCTAAGGAAAAATAGGACAGAATTGCAAGCAAAAGGGGTCCAATGGTACTCACTTCTTGGCGACAGACAATCATCCCATCTGGGTAGCCAAAATGTGTCCAGAATTGGTTCCTTCCAGTGAGTTCTTGGTCCCACTGATTTCAAGAATGATGCCGTGGACCTTCATGGTGAGCATTAAAGTGCTTAAAGATGGTGTGTCTGGAGTTTCTTCCTTCTGGTGGATTCATGGTTTGGTAATTTCATGAGTGAAGCCACAGACCTTCTTAGTGAGTGTTATAGCTCTTAAAGTTGGTGCATCCAGAGTGATTCATTCCTCCTGGTGGGTTCGTGGTCTCACTGACTTCAGGAGTGAAGCTGCAAACCTTCACAGTGAGTGTAACAGCTCTTAAAGGTGGCACATCTACAGTTGTTCATTCCTCCTGGTGGGTTTGTGGTCTCACTGGTTTCAGGAGTGAAGCTGCAGACCTTCACAGTGAGTGTTACAGCTCATAAAGGTGGCATGTCTGGAACTGTTCATTCCTCCTGGTGGGTTTGTGGTCTAGCTGACTTCAGGAGTGAAACTGCAGGCCTTCGTGGTGAGAGTTACAGTTGACAAAGGCAGAGCGCCCAGGATTGTCATTCCTCCCTGTGGGTCCATGGTCTTAAGGGCTTCAGAAGTGAAGCTGAAGATCTTTACAGTGAGTGTTACAGCTCATAAATCCAGGGAGGACCCAAAGACTAAACAGTAGCAAGATTTATTGCAAAGAGCAAAAGAACAAAACTTCCACACCATCGAAGCAGATGTGAACAAGTTGCTGCTACTGGCTCAGGTGGCCTGCTCTTATTCCCTTATTTGGCCCCACCCACATCCTGCTGATTGGCCCGTTTTACAGAGAAGTAATAGGTTCATTTTACAGAGTGCTGATTGGTCCATTTTTACAGAGTGCTGACTGGAGTGTTTACAAACCTTTAGCTAGAGACAGAGCACTGATTGTTGCATTATTTCCTGTGCTTACTTTCTGAAGGATGCAGCTGGACTTTAGGTACTTACAACATATTTTGTATATAAAATTTATTTTTGCAAGTTTAACTTATGTGAGAACTTTATAGGCTTTGTATTCAAATATGAGACATAGTAAACTCAGAAAATGAAATAAATATACAACATGTTACAGATTTTTTTTTTTTTTTTGAGGCAATGTCTCATTGTGTCACCCAGGCTGGAGTGAACTGGTCTTAAACTCCTGACCTCGTGGTCCACCTGCCTTGGCCTCCCAAAGTGCTCAGCCATACAATATTTTTTAAAAAAATTTAGCTACAGCCTGTCAAAGTTCACTCTTTGGCAATATCAAAACAAAACCATATGCTTAATGAAAAGGTTAAAGATATGAATGATTACCCACTACTAAAAGAAGAGAAACTGGAGCTTCTGGCAAAAAATGAATTACTTAAATGGCAACTGGAAGAGAATAGAAATGAAAGCTTGTGTTTCCTAAACTATGTCTATTATCCACCTCTTGGGTTCAAGGAATTCTCCTGCCTCAGCCTTCCTAATAGCTTTGCCAACAGGTATTCACCACCACATTGGGCTAATTTTTGTATTTTTAGTAGAGACAGGGTTTCAACATGTAGGCCAGGCTGATCTCAACTTTTGATCACAAGTGGTCTCCACCTTGGGCTCCCAAAGTGTTGGAATTACAGGCATAAGCCACTGTGCATGGCCTGCAGGTTTTAATAATTCTTATTATGTCAACATTATAAAACTATGCTTTATGCCCATTAGGGGAGGATTATTGGGAAGATTTATAAAATTAATATTTCTGGATTAAATTCTGCTAACCTGCCTCAAGGTGGTATCAAGGCTGTCCTGGCCCTCTGCCAGCTGATTGGGTTTGGCCGGTAGGGACACCATCCACCACATACAGTGGCACTAGACTGCCTGCTGGGTCTCAAGGCCAAGTGAGGTCATAGTGCCTGTGATGACCTCTTCCAAGTGCTCATCATCCCCTGCCTCTCTCCAGTGTTGAGAATTTCTCCCTCCTCTGGTCCTCCGTTCCCAAGGAATCCTAACAGTGTGGCCCTGTTATCCCAGGGAACTCCACCATTACTTGTGAGTACCCTGAATAAGTCACCCTTCATTAAAAATTTTCTCGATGACCTTGACTCTGGGAGCTATCTGCCTTCTACCAGTCTCTGAACTGCTACGGAAAGATGCACAGATCAGATCGGATCTCAGAGCTGTCATCAATAGGTGGACCAGATAGAGAATTCTTTCCGTGCATGGTAGAGAAGAGAAACAGGCTTTCCAATAAATTTGAGGATTTAAAAGAGTTATTATTTTCTGTACCACGTTGTGCATTCCACCAGCAATGAATGTATTCCTGTCTTTCCTTCAGCAAATTATTTGTCATGTTTTTAAAACACTTTCATGGTTCTAGCAAATATAGATGGGCCATTCTAGCTCATTGTTGTAATTGTCACTTTCTTAATGTATACGAGGTTGAGCATCTTCTTGTTTGCCTGCCATCTGTGTATCTGTTGGTGAGCTATCTGCTCAGCTCTTACCCATTTTATTTATTATTTATTTATTTATTTATTTATTTCCTAGACTGAGGCCCCAGGGGAGGGGTACTGTGCCTTCCATGTGGAACTTAGTTTTTTTTTTTTTTTTTTAATTTTATTATTATTTTTTTATTATTATACTTTAAGTTCTAGGGTACATGTGCATAACGTGCAGGTTTGTTACATATGTATACTTATACCATGTTGGTGTGCTGCACCCATCAACTCGTCAGCACCCATCAATTCATCATTTATATCATGTATAACTCCCCAATGCAATCCCTCCCTCCTCCCCCCTCCCCATGATAGGCCCCAGTGTGTGATGTTCCCCTTCCCGAGTCCAAGTGATCTCATTGTTCAGTTCCCACCTATGAGTGAGAACATGTGGTGTTTGGTTTTCTCTTCTTGTGATAGTTTGCTAAGAATGATGGTTTCCAGCTGCATCCATGTCCCTACAAAGGACACAAACTCATCCTTTTTTTTTTAATTGGATAGTCTCTCTTATTGTTGAGTTTCAAGGTTTCTTTTTGTATTTTCAATGCAAGTCTTTGCTTAGATCTGTATTTTGCAGATATTTCTTCTTAGTCTGTGGCTTATCTTTTTGTTTCCTGAACAAGATCTTATGCAGAGTATAAACTTTTAACATGAGAAGGCCTACACTGTTAATTATTTTTTCTGTTATGGATCGGCTTTGGGGTCATATGTTAAAACTCATGCCCAAACCCAAGGTCACCTAGGTTTCCTTCTGCGCTTTCTTGTACAAATTGAATAGTTTTACATTTCAGTCTCAGGACTATGTTGAGAAAGTTTTCTTATAAGCTGCATGCATTTCATTGCCTGTGGTTTCCAGTTAATGATTTCCTTAATCATTTTTAGAAAAGAAAAAAAAAAAAAAAAAAAAACAAACAAACAGGGTAATAGGCAACTTTTCAGTTGGAATTTCCAAAATGATGGCGCTGAACAATCTTAACTTTGCTTTTAGTTGGTGCCCCAGACCAGCCTGGACAGGGCGCAAGGCTGTGGCACTGTGAGCACGTCGGTTCTGCAGTTCTGCCAGCTGCCAGCACGAGGCGCATGAGCCCGCCTTTTCTGACCCTAGGAGCATCTGGGTGCTCCGCGTATGCCACCTGAGGACGAGCACTAACTTCCTTCAGCACAGAAAGCAGCCACACCGCCTGACCCCAGGACAGTTGAAGGCAGAAATAAGTGAAAACCTTCCTCTGACTGCTGAGGATCGGGGACCCAGTAGAAGGGCGTTGTGTGGAAAGTAAAAAAAAAATCCCACGGCTCTAGTGCACCCCGAGGTCTTTTCTCACACCCAACGTGTGGTAGCCAAAATGGCAGGTGCGCGCTGTGGCCTCGTGACACAAATATAACATTTGTCAAACAATTATAACATCTACAATGGATATACAACATTTGTAAACAAATATATATGTATTTTTATATATATTACATATATCTCAATAGAGATACATCTGTAAACAAATGTCACCCATAATACAGATGTGACATTTGTAATACTAATGTAACTCCTGTAATACTGACCTAACACCTGTAATACAACTATAACACTCATAACCACAATAAAACACTCAGAATACCAATATAGCATCCACAACACAAATGTAACAACCGTAATACTGATATAACACCCATAATATAACTCTCTCATAATACCAATATCGATTTGCAGTACAAACAAAACATTTGTAATACTGATTTAACACTTGTAATGCTGTCCTGACACCTGTAATACAACTGTAACACTCATAATACCAATATGCTATCTGCAATACAAATATGACAACTTTAGTACTGATGAAACAACTCTAATACTAATGTAACACCTGTAATACTAATATAACAATCATACTACTACTGTAACATTTGTAGTACAAATGGAACAACCATAAAACTGATGTTACAACCATAATACTGATATAAGACCCGTCATACAGATGTAAGACCTGTACTACTGACATAACATTCATATTCTTTAAAAGGTACTTAGTTTTGCAGCTTCCACTGAGCTGGCTTTGGCTTGGATTTGGCCCCTGTAATGAAGTTTGATCTTGTTGTCTCTGCTTTAGTGACACGGTATTGACATGGTTGTTTTTGTTAAAAAGTAGTTTGCTTCTCAAAAATTTTATACTTCTAGAAAACTTGCCATAGCAGTTAGATACTTTATTCTTTCTTCCAGATTCCCCAGTAGTTATTGCTGTGCTAGATTTACAGCTTCATTCAAAATATCCCAGTGTGTTTTACCAAAAGTGAAAACACTCTCCCAAATTACCATCACATAACTACCAAATCAGGAAATACAAGATTAGTATTGGTAATGGTATTGGCAAAATATTTTTTTACAAGCACAACTTTAATCCTGTCACCCTCCTGATTTAATTTTGTTAATGGTTTTCCACTGAACTTACAAAAAGGACTGTAGAACTCACCATAGCTGCAGACCCCAAGTGGTCCTGCCTGTTTCTCTCTCCCATTTACTCCACTCAATTGCTTGCAGCCTTGTCTGCTCCCACTTTTGCAGCCTTTGGGTGTTTTTTGGATTTTATGTGCATTCTGTTGATCCATTCACCCAGTGCTCACCCTTACCAAATTTATCTAATTTTCTAAGATGTCCAGCTAGATCCTTAAATGTCACAGCAGTTGTGATATCTAACTGTAGAAAAGTTAATAATGTGGTGTTTCTAAAGATAAAGAAATGATTCATTATTTGTTAGATCATTGATCAAATCACTCTCAATTTATAAATCAAGAAAATAATAGTAAATCAAATAAAAGTCCATATTTGGGATAATTAGTAAAGAAAAGAAATCTCAGTGCTGAAAACAAATGACAAAATTGATAATTTATTGGAGAGACTATTACCTTGCCATATTCTCTAACTGTATGCTATTAATTAGAAGATATTTTAGGTTTAAATACTTACATTTTATGTAACCTATCAGTACAGTTAACTGACAAAAAGTCCTAACCCACATCTTGACAATCTGTATAAATATTTAAAAACATCCTTAAGTGTACAATGTAAAGTAAGTAAAGTAAGCTTATATATTTAAGGAGATGAATTGTTAATATTTTTATATTGAGATTCTGAGAGGGAATGTGATTATATCACAGTTCTAGCAGGTGACTTGAGGCAATTGTGTATCCATGTACCCCATGAACTTAATGGCTCCCTCTTTACTTAATATTGGATGATAAATTCTTGACCTGTGTAGACTGAGTGCAAACTGTTACCTTCATTGGAAACTCTAGTTCAGCAGAAAAGTTTTCATTTCAGAATATCCTTTTCTGCCAGGTATTTTTTTTTTTTTTCTCCTTCAATGAAACCTCCTACACAGTCATATTGTTATATTAACTGGCCCTCAGCTAGAGCTCTACAGGGCTAACTTTACCACACAGAATCACATGACTATGAGAAAATCTAACATATGAAACATATCATCGTGTAAACTTATATATTTTACTGTTCATCTTTGTATGTGGTTGTTTTCTCTATGCATTTTTTTGTTGTTGAAGTGTATATTCAGCTATTTCTCCATTTCGTATTTCAATTGTCTTTTTTGTTGTTGTTGAGTTATACAAGTTCTTCGTATATTGTAGATAACAGACTTGTTACATCTTTAACATGCAAATCTTCCTTTTTATGGTATGTCTTTTCATTTCCTTGATAGTGTCTTTCACTGCACAAAAATGTTTAATTTTTTTTTTTTTTTTTTTTTTTTTTTTTTTTTTTTTTTTTTTTTTGAGACGGAGTCTCACTCTGTCGCCAGGCTGGAGTGCAGTGACCGGATCTCAGCTCACTGCAAGCTCCTCCTCCTGGGTTTGTGCCATTCTCCTGCCTCAGCCTCCCGAGTAGCTGGGACTACAGGCGCCCGCCACCTCGCACGGCTAATTTTTTGTATTTTTTAGTAGAGACGGGGTTTCACCGTGTTAGCCAGGATGGTCTCGATCTCCTGACCTCGTGATCCACCCATCTTGGCCTCCCAAAGTGCTGGGATTACAGGCTTGAGCCACCGCGCCCAGCCAAAAATGTTTAATTTTGAGGAAACTAGTTGGCTTTATCAGATCTAAGATTTTGGGATCAGATCTAAGAAAACACTGCTAAATCCTAGGTTATGAAGATGTATCCCTGTGTTTTCTTCTAGAGTTTATGTTTTTACCTTTAATATGTAGGCTTTTGAACCATTCTGAGCTTTGAGGAAAGGATACAATTTCTTTGTCTGAATATGAGTAGTCAGTTGCCTAACAGCATCTGTTGAATTTAATGGTCTTGTCTACATGTCAAAAATCAATTGACCATAGAAGTATGGTTGGACTCATCATTCAGTTTTGTTGATCTCCATGTGTGTCCTTATGCCAGTATTATGCTATTTTGGTTACTGTGGCTTTGCAGTAATATTTGAAATCGAGAAATGTGAGACTCCAAGGTTGTTGTTGTTTTTTTTTTTTCCCCTGAGATTATTTTGGCTATTTAGGATCATTTGAAATTTATATGAATGTTAGGATTGGCTTGCCCATTTCTGTCAAAAGGACTTCAGTATTTTCATAGAAATCACAATGAATTTGTAGATTGTTTTGTGTATTATTGTCACCTTAAAAAATAATCATCTTCTAATCCAGGGACATGGGGAGTCTTTACATCATTTAGAGTTTCTGGGATTTATTTCAGCAATATTTTGTAATTTTCCATTCCTAAGTCTTGCAACTTGGTTAAATTTGTTTTTGAAAACCTTATTTCTGTTGATTTTTTTGTTATTTTGAGAGAGGGTCTTATTCTGTTGCCCAGGCGAGGGTGTGGTAGTGTGATCATAGGTCATGGCAACTTCCAACGTTTTGGCTCAAGTAGTCCTCACACCTTGGCCTCCCAAAGTACTGGAATTACAGGTATAAGCCACCACATCCAGCCTGTTTTTTTTTTTTTTATTTTTTTTTTCTGTTTTGAAAGTTGCAAAGGATGCTTTGCTTTATAATCATTGAAAATGTAGTACTTTGAATTACCCAAAAGGCGTATTGCACAATAACTCTAAGTTGCATAGTTTACTTCTTAACCGTCTGGGTAAAGTTCAATTACTTCTTCATAATTTGTATCTGGTAACCTTCCAAAATTGTCTTTAAATGAAGTTTTTAAATTGTGGCAATAAAAATAATGACAAGACAAGGCACATTTAAACAATACTGAAGTTTCCCAAGGACATAAGAAATTTTAACTCTCACTCCCTAGCTCAATTGATTGTTCTGCCTTAGCCTCAGTCACCATTCCTGGCTAGTTTTTATTTTCTGTAGAGACAAGGGTGTGCCCTGGTGTCTGGGCTCATCTCAAATGCCTAGGCTCAAGTGATCTGACCACCTTGACCTCCCTAAATGCTGGGATTATAGCCATTGATAAAACATTTATTATATTAGGGTTAGTTTTAAAAAGTCAAATTTTTGGCTAAGTTATAAAAGTACTTAAAATGCAATTATTTGCATAACTCCAGCAATGCTATGAGCAGACAAAAAAATCAAAGTAATGTTACTAAAAATAACCAATAATACTTAAAAACTCTTAGCTACATGATTTAATTGTAGAACATTTTCATTTATGTCAATTTTCAGCATTTTTATATCATCATGGCTCATTTTAAAAGTAATATCCAAAGGATAAGGCAAAACGACCTATGAACTGGGGTATTTGTTTATTTCTCAGTTTGTGAAAAAGGCCTTAATTTGTTGACATTGCAAACAAATTTCAACTCTATTATGCAAAAAAAGAGAAGGCAATCTTCTTTGCAATTAGTTTTATAGATATGTTGCCTACTACATAGAGTATATACAATCTACGAAAAAATACAAACTCAATTACAGGTCTTAAACACTGAAAAGAGTTACCAGTGTTTATCAAATAAACTATATTTATTTGATATAATTAAAAATATATTTATTTTATTATATCAATCTATTGTATTTATATACAATCCATTGTATTTACATAGATTCTAGAAAGTTCACAGCCATCAGCAGTTCTACTGCAGTTCAGGTGAAACAGCAATTTAAGAATCTCTGTGGAATTGTCAGTGTAGTGAAAAGCGTAGGTAAAATATGTACATGCTTTTGGAAGCACTTGTGAGGAGATGTCTCTCAAATTGACATCTATGGTTCTTTCTCAGAAAAATGATCTGGGCTACTCAACAAAGATTTCGTTGCTACTGATGCTTGTGCATGTTCTCCTTTTTACAAGAAATTTAGGACTCAGAAGATATACATTTGACATCATGACATTAGAGCTTTCACAACAACTGTAGGTTCTCTCTTCTTCATCCATGATGGTTTTAAGTAAGTTTACTTTGATTTCTAAGGTGCTTGAACAGTTTCTGGTTAGCCCTAAAGCTACTGCAGCCAGTTCTCAATGTAGCAGCACAGCTGCCACTCCACAGATTTCCACCGCCCCTAGCTGCCTGAATCTGTGGGTTCCAGAGGAGTTGGAGAAATTATGGCTGTTTTTTTTTTTTTTAATTAAACTGTTGTCTTAATTTTATTTCCATATGATTTATTGCTAATGTATAGGAAAAGACTTTCGTGTATTGATATTTTGTCCTGTTATCTTGCTTAATTGTTTATTACATTTTATAATTTCTTGTTGGTTCCTCGTGGTTTTCTGTGTGTGAGATCTGTGAGTAGCTTTACTTCACTTTTACACATAGGAATGGCTTTGTGTGTATTTTTCTTTTCTAATGGTTCTAGGAGAACTTCTAGTACAGTGTTGCATACAGTTATGAAAGTGAGCATCAGTACTATTCTTCATCTTAAAGCCTTGGTTCCCAACAATTCAGATGATGATTGTTGTGGGTTTGCATGAAGATGTTTCATTATGTGAAATAAATTTGAACCACTGTTTATTGGATGCCATGTACTATTATTTAGTTAAACACTATGATGTCTGTAATTATCAAATTTATTAACATTTAGTTTTTTTTGACCTAGTGATACTGTATATTTAATTCAATGCTCAGTTGGGGTAAGAAAAAGGTATGGCTTGGTGTACATTATGGGTATTAGATTTCAGAGGTTAGAGTCACAAAGTATATATTTAATTTTTTTTTTTTTTTTTTTTTTTTTGAGGCGGAGTCTCGCTCTGTCGCCCGGACTGGAGTGCAGTGGCCGGATCTCAGCTCACTGCAAGCTCCGCCTCCGGGTTTACGCCATTCTCCTGCCTCAGCCTCCGAGTAGCTGGGACTACAGGCGCCCGCCACCTCGCCCGGCTAGTTTTTTGTATTTTTAGTAGAGACGGGGTTTCACCGTGTTAGCCAGGATGTTCTCGATCTCCTGACCTCGTGATCCGCCCGTCTCGGCCTCCCAAAGTGCTGGGATTACAGGCTTGAGCCACCGTGCCCGGCCTATTTAATGTTTTTTGAAGCATGATGGGGTAACATTAAGATAGGATAGAAGTTGGAGATTAGGTTGGGCTGGTTGACTCATGCCTAAAATCCTAGTACTTTGGAAGGTCAATATGGGCAGGTCAGGAGGTCAAAAGATCAAAATAATTTTGGCAAACATGGTGAAACCCGGTCTTTACTAAAAATACAGGAAAAAATTAGCTGGGCATGGTGATGTGCACCTGTATTCCTAGCTACTTGGGAGACTGAGGTGAGAGAACCTCTTGAACCCGGGAGGTGGAAGTTGCAGTGAGCCGAGATCATGCCACAGCACTTTAGCCTGCCAACAGAGCAAGACTGTGTGTCAAAAAAAAAAAAAAAAAAAAGAGGAAAAAGAAGTTGAGGATTAGGGATAGGGGTTTACAACTGCTGAACAAAGTTTAGGATTCGATTGTTTGTTAGGGCTGAGGTTGGAATAAGGGATAGTCTTGTCACAGGATTAGCTTTAGAGTTAGAGTTAGGATTAGGGTTAGGGGTTAGGGTTAGGTGTTAGAATCAGTGTTAGAGGTTAAGTTTGGGGTTGCGTTACGCTTAGGGTTAGGGTAAAAAGGTAGGCATACAGTAGGGTGTTAGGGATTATGGTCATGGCCTGGATTAGGATTAGGATTAGTGTTAAGGATTATGTTGAGGGTAAGAGTTAGAAGGGTTAGTGTTAGTGTTACTGTTTGGTTAAGCTTTAAGGTTAGAATTTAGCATTAGGATTAGTGTTCAGGGTTACATATAGGTTTAGGGTTTGGCATTGAGTATTAGGGTTTATGGTTAGTGTTAGTGTTAGCATCTAACATTTATGGTTATGATTATGGTTACATGTGAGGTTTACTGTTAGGTATATGGTTAAGGTTTTGGATTTAGGTCTGGCATGACTGTTGGGGCTGGGTTAGGCCTGGGGTTAGGGTTAGTTGTCATGGTCAGTGTTACACTTAGAGTTGAGTTTAATGTTTAGGAGTAGGGTTAGGGTTTACAGTTAGGGCTTAGTTTAATGTTAGGGTTAGGGGTTAGCCTTTATGGTTAGGGTTAGGGTTAAGGTATTGCTAGAGTTATGGACAATGATTAAGGTTAGCTTTAGGATTTAGGGCTAGTTTGGGTTAGAGTTTGGTTTAGGTTTATGGGTAGGGGTGGGCTTAGGCTTTAGTATAAAGGTTAGTGTTTGAGTTTAGTGTTCAGGGTAAGAGTTATGGTTTGGTTTTATTGCTAGGGTCAAGATAATTTTACGATTATATCTTAGTGTTAGTGTTAGAGTTTTTAGGTTAGTATTAGTCTTAGAGTTATGGGATGCAGTTAAACTTATTTTTAGTGTTTTTGCAATTTTGTATTTTACAGTTAGAATTAGAGTTAGATTTAGACAATATAATTAGGGTTTCGGTTAGCTTTTTAGGGTTAGTCTTAGATTTAGGATTCAGAATAAGCATCGTCGTTAGGATAAGCCTTAGGTTCAGTTTTAGGGTTGTGGCTAAGTGTTTGGTTTAGTATTAAGGTTTAGGATTTGGGTCAGTGCTTAGGTTTAGGGTTGAGGTTTAGTATTAGTGTTGAGAATGGTGTTGGGTTTTTTCGTTGGTGTGCAGTTAGTGTTAGGATTGTGGTTATGGGTTAAGATTTTTGTTAGTTTTGGGGTTGGGGTAGGGTTTGGGTTTAACTTTTAAAGTTAGGCTTGGGGTGAGGTATTGTTTTATGTTTAAGGTATTGTTTACCATTTGTGTTATTATTAAGGTTAGGATATGGGCTTAAGTTCCTGTGTTTAAGCGAGGGTATGGTTTAGGTTTAGGTTTAGGGTTGGTGTTGGTGCAGGGGTAGGGTTGAAGTTAGCTTATCAGGGTTAGGATTGGGGTAAGGATTAGGTATGTGGTTAGGGTTGGTATTAAACTTACTATTAGGGTTAAATTTTACAGTTAGTATTAGGGTTCGGTTAGGGTTAGGGTTTACAGTTAGGGTTGGGTTTAAGGTGTGAAGTTGGGATTAGGGTTTAGGGTTGAAATTTGGGTTGCAGATCAGGTTAGTGTTTATTGTGAGCATTAAGAGTTTAGGATTCCTGGCCAGGTGCGGTGGCTCAAGCCTGTAATCCCAGCACTCTGGGAGGCCGAGACGGGCGGATCACGAGGTCAGGAGATCGAGACCATCCTGGCTAACAGGGTGAAACCCCGTCTCTACTAAAAATACAAAAAACTAGCCGGGCGAGGTGGCGGGCGCCTGTAGTCCCAGCTACTCGGGAGGCTGAGGCAGGAGAATGGCGTGAACCGGGAGGCGGAGCTTGCAGTGAGCTGAGATCGCGCCACTGCACTCCAGCCGGGCGAAAGAGCAAGACTCCGTCTCAAAAAAAAAAAAAAAAAAAAAAAAAAGAGTTTAGGATTCCTGTTAGGGATTAGCATTTGTGATAGGGTTATTGTTAAGGGCTATGGTTAGATTTACTGTTTAGGATGAGGTTTAAGGGTTATGATGGTCAGGCTTTATGGTTTAGGGTTAGGGTTACAGTTAGGTTTCAGGCTTTAGGGTTTGAGTTACACCTGAGGTTTAATTTTATGCTTAGGTGTAGAGTTGTTTAGTTTTAGCCTTAGGGGTCAGTTTTTATGGTTTTTCAGTTAGTGTTAGGGTTGCTGTTAGGCTGATGTGTTAGGATCAGTGTTATGTTTAGTGTTTTAGGGTTTTACAGTTAGAGTTCCGTTTAAGGATTATGGTTTTGTTTTGGGTTAGGGTTTCAAGATTAGGGTTTGGGTTAGGTGTTAGGGTTATTATTTAGGGTAATGGTTAAGTTTAGGTTATCAGTCATGGTACATTTTAGTTTTAGGGTTACGGTTAGGGTTAGGGGGTTTTGGTTAGAGTTCAATGTTAGGGTTAGTTGTAGGATTTAGGATTCGTCTTAGGGGTTAAGTTAGAGTTAGGGCTTATTGCTAGTAAGTAAGTGTTTGGGTTTTCAAAAGTGTGGGTTTGGGGTTGTTAGTGTTATGGTGAGATCCTGGGATTAGGATTAGGGTTAAGTGTAGAATTATTGTTTAATATTATTGATGGAGTTAGGGTTAGGTCAGTGGTTGGGGTTAGGCATTTTGGTTTTGGTTATGGTTAGTGTTTAGGTTTAGGTTAGGGGTTAAGGTTATGTTTAGTATTATGATTATGCTTAGCGTTAGGATTATTGGTTACAGTTAGCGTTAGGGTTTTGGTTAGGATAGAGGTTTGGGTAACACATTAAGGTTAAGGTCATTGTTAGTGCTTAGGCTAAGGGTTAAGGGTTAGGCTTAGGTTTAGGTTTAGGTTTGGGCTAAGCATTCTCGGATTACAGATTGGGTTTAGGCAAGAGTTAGAGTTATGTTTCATTTGGGGTTGAGGTTGTGGTAGGTGTAGTTTTAGAGTAATGTTTAGAGGTAGAATTAGAATGTTAGGATTAGCGTTAGAGGTTAGTATGAGTCTTAGGTTAATGTTAGTGTCAGGTTCAGGATTCAGGTTTAGGGACTAGGGTTTAGGATTAGATGTTAGGGGTTATGGTTAGTATTAAACTAGGATTTTAGTGTTAGTATTATGTTTTGAGGGATTATTGGTAGAGGTGGGTTAGTGTTATCATTTTATGCTTAGGGTTAATTTTTCAGGTTTAGGGTTAGGGTTTTAGGCTCAGGTTAGGTTAACGATAGGGTTTGGGTTTGGTTCATGTTATGCTTGGATTACTGTTGGGTTAGGGTAATATCGGGGTCAGGTTAATGTTCAGATTTAGAGTTAGGATTTATTCAGGTAAAATTTCCATAATATAAAAGTAACTGTTCCAAATAAGCAATTCAGTGACCTTTAGTACATGCACATTTCTGGGCAACTACCACCTCATTTTCAAATTATTTTTCAAATTATTTGTATTTGAAATATATTTGAAAAATATTTGAAAAGAGTTTCAAATTATTTTTATTATCCCAATAGGAAATCCTCTACGTACTAAGGAGCTACTTCCTAATCTGTCCTTTTTTCTGACCCCTGGCAACCAGTAATCTGCTTTCTATTTCTATCTACTTATTCTGGATATTTATATAAATGAAATCTTATAGTATGTGACCATTTGTGTTCAGCTTCTTTAACCAAATGGTCTGAAGTTCCTCAACATTGTATTATTAGAGCCGCAATACTTTTTACAGCTGAATATTATGCCGTTGTATGGGTGTACTCAATTTTGTTTTTCTATTACTTGGTGGTGGACATTTATTTTGTTTCTACCTGTTAGTTATTGTGAATAATGTTGCTATGAACGTATATGTACACGTTTTTGTTTGAATTCCTGTTTTACATTCTCCTGTGTATTTGCTGGGTTCTATGGTAATTCTGTGTTTAGCTTTCTGCAGAATTACCAAACTATTTTCCACAGCAGCTGCACCATTTTAAATTCACATTTCTCCATTTCCATGTCAACTCTTGTTAGCTTTTCTTTAATAACAGCAATTATAATGGGTATGAAGTGATCTCTCTTCCTGTGGTTTTGACGTGAGTTTCCCTAAGGTAAGTGATATTGAGCATCTTTTCATGTGCTATTTGCCTTTGGAGAAAAGTCCTTGCCAGTCCTCTGCTTTTTTTATTGTTGGGGGGGTGGCAGAGTCTTGTTTTGTCACTCAGGCTGGAGTGTTACTGCAACCTCAGACTATGGGATTCAAACCACACTCTTGCCTAAGCCTCCTGAATAGCTGGGACTACAGGCATGCACCAACAAACCCTGCTAATTTCTGTATTTTTTGTAGAGATGGGGTTTTACCATGTGGGTCAGGATGGTGTCAATCCCCTGACCTTATGATCCACCTACCTCAGCCTTTCAAAGTGTTGAAATTACAATCATGAACCACTGTGCCTGGCATATTTTTTAAGTGGTTTTTGTCTTTTTGTTTTTGAGTTGTAAGAATTATTTCTATATCCTTGATACTAGACTCTTACCATATATATGAATTGCAAGTATTTTCTCCCATGCTTTTGGTTTTCTTTAACTGTCCTAACAGTGTGTTTTGATGCATAAAAGTTTTTAGTTTTGATAAGTTCAATTTATCTATTCTTTTTCTTCAGTTTGTTCAATCATTGACAAAACCAGAATCGATAAGCACATTATAAGATGTTCAATATCACTAGCCCTAAGGTAAATGATTATCTAAACCACAATAAAATTATCACTGTTTACCCATTGGAATATCTATTTTTCTTTTAATGAAAGAGTTGGAGAGTATGTGGAAAAATTAGAACTCTTGTGGATTTCTGGTGGAAATTGAAATGGTGGTGACGGTAGCACAACTTGAGTATAGTTAATGTCACTGAAATATTCACTTAAAATGTTTGAAATGGTAAATTTTGTTATGTATCTTTTACCACATACAACAAAATCTTTCTCAGAACTGTTCCTGAGACAGTTCTGTGTGTGAAGAAAGAAGATGCTCCACTCCTAGAATGAGTAGGAGCCTTTTTATTCATGTTGATACTACACAGTCTTGGCTCTTCCACATGACCAACATGATCTCACTAATCAGAAGGAGTTCACTACCACTGGCCCATTTGTGCCTCTTTCCATTTTCCTATGCCCCTGTTCAGCTTACTCCCTGTCACCTATAAGCCACTGTAAATTACAGGTCTGTTTACCATCTCTGTAGACAATTCTTCCCTATAATGACACAGAAATGGGATCATACAATATGTGATCTCTTCAGAGTGGCTTATTCTGCTTAGCTTTATGTATGTCCAATGCATCCATGGCTTTGCATGACCTCATAAATCACTCCCTTCTTTTGATCAATAGTATTCCATTTCATGGATTTACCTGACTTAGTTATTATTGAAGGGCATTCTGATTCCCTAAAGTATTTGGCCATGTCAAGAGAACACATATACAAAATTGCATGTGTTTTTGGTTAGATGCGAGTTTGTAAAGCATTTGTCTAAATACCTAAGCATGCAAATGTTATCCTATATGGCTAGACCATGTTTAGCTTTAGAGAAAAAAAAAAAAAACTGCAAAAGCTGTGGTAGAAGAAAAAAATAACTTTTAATGTTTTTGCATTCCACCAGTGAAGAACAAGAGTTCCTGTTGCAGTTTTTGTTGCATTTAAAAAATGTTTAAGTCATATTATAGCTGTTCAGTACTCTCATTGGTAATTTGCTTTCCCCTGACAGCAAGTGTTGTTTAGCATTATTTTGTTGTTATTGTTTGTTCATTATCCTATGATTGCTGCCAAAAAGCATGCATATGTTGTGCCAAAGAGAAACAGTTTAAATAAAAGCACTCTAATCTCTACTTAGTAAAAACTAAAAAAAAAAAAATACTAGTACACATAGTCATTTATCCTGTTATTATCCTGTTATTTTTTCCAATTTTATGGTTACTACAAAGAGGTAGCAAAATCTAGCTAATGAGACAATGTGGTGAATTAGTGTGATGTATCAGTATGTAGAGATACCTTTCCATCAAGTAATTCTTTACTGGTGTTAAGGGAGAAATTGAAATTTCTAGAGTACAAACTGGATGTTTGGGAATTCTTTTTTCTTTCTTTCTTTTTTTTTTTTTTTTCCTGGTGTTATTACCCAGTGTGGAATACAATGGCACAGTCTTGGCTCCCTGCAACTTCTGCCTCCTGGGTTCATGCAATTCTCTGTCTCAGCCTCCTGAGTAGTTGAGATTACAGGGGACCACAACCATGACCAGCTAATTTTTTAAATTTTTATTTTTAGTAGAGACGTTATTTCACCATATTAGCCAGACTTGTCTCCAACACCTGACCTCAGGTGATCTACCCACCTCAGCCTTTCAAAGTGCTGGGATTACAGGTGAGTGCTACCGTGACTGGCTGAAACAATTATTTTATCTCCTTATGGAGACTAATATGGGTTACAAAACAATTTTCTAATACTTCTTAGTGACTCAAGGCTGTTAGGATAAAAATAAAACTTTCAACTTATAGATACTTGGCACCTCCAAAACTTTAGGAAAAGCTGAGAAATAAAACATTCAGCTTTCAGCTCATTTCAGGAGAGGATGCCCAGTGCCTGGGTGACCCTTGGACCCTGGAGGATAGGTAGATCTAGGGTAGGTTGAGATGTCCTTTGAAGCCACTGCCATTCTGGCAGTCACTGCTGCTCTTCAGGGGACAGCCTGGAGCCTCTACGTTCAGCAAAAGCAGCAGGAGCTCAGCAAGCAATGTTTTGTGTGCCTGTTTTCCATCTACATATCTTCCTTAGTGAGGTATCTCTTCGGGTCTTTTACTTTTAATTGGGTTATCTTCTTCAGTGTGAAATTTCTTTCTATATGTTGCATACAAGTTACTTTACAGATGTGTTTGCTCAATTTTTCTCAGCCTATGGCTTGTTTTTTGGTTCTCTTAACAGGATCATATTTCTTTTCTTTCTTTCTTTCTTTCTTTTTTTTTTTTTTTTTTTTTAAGACAGAATCTTGCACTGTCACCTAGGCTGGAGTGCAATGGTGTGAACTCTGTCCACTGCAACCTCTGTCTCTCAGGTTCAAGGGATTCTCCTGCCTCAGCCACTTGCTTACCTGGAATTACATGTGCCTGCCACCACATCCAGCAAATTTTGTTGTATTTTTAGTAGAGACAGTGTTTCACCATGTTACCTATGCTGATCTGGAACTCCTGACCTCAGGTGATCCACATAGCTGGGCATCCCAGAGTGCTGGGATTACAATGTGTCATAGAACCTGACTTTAAAAGCATCTTTTACAGAGTATATATTTCAAAATTTAATATAGTCTACATTATCAATTTTTGTGTTTTTTTGTAGACTGGATAGTAATTCATTACCAAATCCAAGACTATGCAGATCTTCTGTTACAATTTTGCATTGGAAATTTTCAATGCATGAATATTTTTGAGTGAGTTTTTTGGGAAAACTGTGAAGTTTGTGTCTATGTTGATTTTTTTCATATCATTTCCAATTGCTCTATTGCCACTTGTGGAACACATTAATATTTTCCATTGAATAGTCTTTGCTTCTTTGACAAAATCAGTTGAGTTGGGTCTGTTTTGGGGTTGCCAATTCTATTCCACTTGTCTACTTGTCTATTAAATAATCAATGCCACACTCTATTACTCTAGCTTACTGTGTGTAACTATTCTGACCCAGATGTGTAAGATTTTAACTTTGTCCTTCCTGAATCTTATTTCATTCATTCTAATTTTAGGAAGAGTTTGTTGATATCTTTGCCTGGATTTTAATTGGGATTTGGCTGAAACAATGATTAGTGTGCTACTCCTAAACAAGAAACTTCTCTCCTATATTTATTGAGACAGAGTCTTGCTTTGCTATCCAGGTTGGAGTGCAGTGGCAAGATCTTAGATCACTGAGATTCTGTGACCTCAGAACACCAGGCATCTGGGACCACAGGTGTGCACCACCACATTTGGCTTACTTTTTGTATTTTTGGTAGATATGAGGTTTTGTTGCAGAATGAGGAGGCCCAGAGAGGCCTTGGGAACAGGTGGATTTTTACTGAGTGCACCCAGATCCAGCATACTCAATATATGAAAAACTGGGCCAAGAACAAAGATAGCAGTTGACTTTTATACACACTTCAAAAAGGGGGTGGGTAGCTTGAAGCAGGCTTATGGCCTACAGCTACAGTGGCACAAAAGCAAGGATATAGAGGCAGAACAGCATTACTTTAAAGAGCCTTGCACTGGTTTACCTCATAACCTTCTCTATGATGCCCAGACAGCTGTAGTTTAGATCTGCTCAGGTTTCTCATGACCTTCACTGTACTTCTTTGATAAAACAGAGTACTTGAAGTTACTAGTTACAGAAAACAAGAATCTATAAACTCACACAATAAAACAAAGGAAAATTTGTTTTCTTCTCCATATTGAGGGAGCACTGGGAGAATCTCCAGAGCACATTCCTTTGTGTCCTGGCTTCTCAGATAGTGTTTATCAAGATGTTTCCTGGGTCTGGGCCATGCTTGTGCTGCCTCTGGGACAAGTCAGTATAAATCATCATACAGTATAAATCATCATAATACAGGAATGCTTATTTCTTTTTCTTCTTAATTTTATTTTTCTTTATATCTTTAATTTCCCACCTCATTTTCACCATGTAGCTCAGTCTGGTCTCCAAATCATGGGCTCAAGTGATCTGCCCACAACAGCCTCCCAGAGTGTTGTAATTACAGTCCTCTCCCACCATGCCTGGCCTGTCTGCATTATTTATATTTCTTTTGATTTCTCTCAACAGTGACTCATGTTTTCTGAATGAATTTTGCATATTCTGTTACATTTATACTTAGTGGATGTGGTAATGCTTCTCACATGGGGGCATCAGGTGCTGGGGCCAGAGCGGCAGACCCTGACTCCATGATAGATGAATCAAGTACACTGACACACAAATATTCTGCTTTGCCAGTCCAGCTGAGTGTCCAAGCTTCTTACAGACTCCGTGGAGAGTACCGTCAACACTTGTGACTTCGACCTAGAGCAGTCAGCGAGACTTACTTTTATATGGTAAAGATGAATTGACAAACATCATGAGTAAACACTACTAGCGGGTAATTGACAGTGTGGACTTCCTGAATAGAAAGCAACTAAGCACCCAGAGTACATCAAAGTTTTCTTTCACCTGGGTAAAAAAGCTAACCAGATAAACTACTCTGCCCTTCTTTGAACCCACTTTAAGCTATACTCACAGTAAGGATTAGGTTGCCTTCAGCTATGACCTTATCTCGGGACTTCTGTAAAAACCTTCAAGACTCCCAAGAAGGTTTGTGTTTATTTATGTAACTATCTTCAATATCTTTCCCACCAGCCTGATTATATTTCTACATATCCCCTCTTTTGTGTTCTGCCCCATGTCCTTTTGATTGGAGAGTATAGATGTGTGCAGGAACAGTTATGTGAGGTGAAGTGGTCTTTGCTCTTATTTTGGCTTTGCATCCTAGAATTGGCCAATAACACAAAATAATCATGAGTACAATTAGCAACATTGTTTTCCTGTCAAAGTGTGACCTGCCACTTCAGTTTGATGAATGCTGTTACTAAGGAGCTCTACTGGGGTTTTATTAAACTCCTTCCAACCAAGCAGTTATGTTGTTAGAAGCTGGAAAGGGAGTGTCTCCCCAGATAACAGGGCTGAAAAATGTCACATTTAGAAGATGGGCTTATTAGATTGTAGCAGGTACAGGTAGTAGGCACAACGAGAAAATGAAAAAGAAATAAATTATCTGAAGTGAATGGGGTCTGTGTCTGGAGTGGGATTTGCTTAGCCTTCTATTTCTTCAGCATAACGCCCAGGGCCTGTGTCATCTGTGGAAGCCACATCATCTGGGGCTGTGGGTCTTTCAGGTTTAACGCCTTCATTTCTGGTACCAGATTGGGTCCTAGCCATGCCATGAAATTGTTTGATGCATCGTGCTGGAATCCAAAGAGGACCTGAGGGGATGTGGACACAAGCATACTGTCTTCCACATGTTGATAATTTTCTAGGACCACACCATTCATTACTGTTTACATCCTTCCGTAAAATTATAGGTTTTATACCTTGAGAGGTTTTAGCAAAGTGCTTTTCTGCAGCTGATGGAAATTTGTCATCTAAATTTAGAAAATTAAGGATAAATAATGCTTGTGCCAATAGTGCTGCAGGGTCTTTATCCCTTCCCTCCTTTTTTCTGCATATTTTGAGTGTGAAGTTGGCACAATCTACTATTGATTTTCTTTGATTGTTTTATGGGATGCCTGTGGAATGTTGGCTATCCCAACATTCAGCTCCAGCTGGCATAAGCTGGAGCATTATCAGCCTTAATTTTTGTGGGTCACTCCATGTATGCAAAAGTTAAAAGAAGATGTTTAATAACATACCAAGTTGACTTTCCAGGCAGAGCATGTGCACTAATTAAATGAGTGTCAACGTTAACTGATACATGTACATATCTTAGTTTACCACATTCAAGGATGTCTGTAACATCTGTTTGCCACAACTGATTAGTTTCCAATCCTCTAGTGCTCACACCTGTAGGAGAAGGGGATGTGCCTGTGAGCTGGCAATCTTGGCATTGTAGGATAATTTGTTTAGCCAGTCTCTGGGTAAGTCAAAATTGTTTAGATAAGTTTAACTGATTTTGATGAAAAAAATGATGCGATTGGGTGACTTAGTCAAGTAGTGATGTCAAAACTTGAAGGTCTGCTTGATTATTGCCATAAGCCAATGGGCCAGTTATAGAACTGTGGACTAGAATGTGTGTAATAAAAATAGTATGTGTATCTTGGTGTAGCCATTGCTGTACTTGGAGAAAACAAGCACACAGGGTGGACTCTACAGTGGACTTAATTAGGGCTGTAAAATCTTTTTAGAGTCAATATTGAGGTTTTAACTCTAGCTCTCTGAGTGTTAGTAAAGTCAGAGTAAGTAAATGAAATATGGCCTCTACTAGATAATGTGTTTTCATGTTTATTAGAAACAACAGTAAATTGTGTTAAGACATTAGATATGGGGGAGTAAACTATTTTGTTAGTAAAACATTTATTAGACATTTTGGGAATGACAAAAAATGGCCAAGTATTAAGGGCTGTTAGTAAAATATCACCGATAAATTGAATAACCTTGCAATTAGGAAACTCTTTTCTACTGGGGAGGAAAATTTGCTTGTAATTACTCCTTAACTAACCCATGGGCTTTTTGTAACATCTCTCCCTTTGGAGGTTATGTTTTTATTTAATTTGGATTTTGAGAGAGTCACGTTAGGTGGATGAGAGAGGTAACAGTGGCCACAATTAGAAAACACATCCTTAAATTTTACTTAAATCTTAGTAGAGCATTATAATCCAGAACATCACTTGTAAACAGGAAACAAGAGATTTTGCCATAAGTTGATCATCTGTAGAGCTAGAGAACTCACCAGGAGGGTCCTGGAGCAGTGGCTGCTTTGTATTTGTAAAGGTACGGCTTTTTTCCTTTGCTGGCTTTTCACTTATGCTGTTTCCTCCTTTCACTGCTGGGCAGCTGTTGCTGGCCGGGGCGGACCATATCATGCATGCCTTGGCTCTGGCAGATGCTGTGACATGTACCTCTTTCCCCTCCCCAGGAGGCTAGCATAGGTGTACTATGCTTGGCTTTTGTTGCCAGTGCCACTATGGGGGTAGAGTTCCTGTGAGTACCTGTTGACTTGGGTTGCGAACGTCCCGACTGAGTTTTCCCTTTTGCCTACTGCTTCCTTGGGCACATGGCTCTGGCTTCTAATGCTTTTTCTTAACCTTTTAGGTACTAGATTACTTTGCGTATCTTACATTACCGGGCAGGCTAAGAGCTGTCCTTCTAATGCTCCCTGGTTAAGCCAGGGACTTACAGCTGTAGTATTTCCTCTTTTTTATTATCTAGCGGAGGAGAGGGCTCAGCTAAAACATCTGTCTCGTCTTTGTTATTTTGGACCAGTGATATCAGGGCTAAGGTAAGAGCAGGTGATAAGGCAGGTGACATTCTCTCCTGCTTCTCTTTTTTAGGCTCTTCCATGTATAACAAAACCGAGGCTTCTCTATTTAAAGCCCATAATGTTAAAAGTGTTACTGGGACCTGTTGCCTTTGTGCCTGATATTAAGATTTTTCCCCACTTTTTCCCAGAGTTCCATGTCTGATGTTCTTTTTTCTGGGAACCATGGGCTACGTTTTGCAACAGTTTTTATTGTTAGGTCCCTTAATTGAGCTTGGGAAAGTGATGATCTGCTAGCCATAAGTAATTGTTTCAACAATTTTATATACTGTTTCACTTGAGTTGATAACTGTTGTCCTGTGATGAAACCTCAGTTTGATCAATCTCCTCCAAACTTGAAAATCTCAAGTGCGCAGCAGTGATTACTGATCACTCACTGACTTGATTGTGTGGTCATCCTTTGCCTTTGTTTGGGGGAGGCCATCACATTCCCTTTACAGAGTTCCTCATACAGGGGCACCAACTGTGGTAGCTCTCCTCACACAGGTGCTCCAGGTGTAGGAGTCGACCCACAGACTGATCCAGCAGTGGATGAATCCAGTACACTGACACACAGGCATTCTGCTCTGCCAGTTCACCTGAGTATCGAAGCTTCTTACAGACTTCCTGGAGAGTACTGTAAACACTTGCAACTTTGACCTTGATCACACAGTGAGACTCACATTAATTTGGTAAAGATTAATTGACAAAGGTCCTGAGTAAACACCACTAGAGGGTAATTGACACTGTCAACTTCCTCAGTAGAAAGCAATTAAGCACCTGTGGTACAGCAAAGGTTAGTTTTAGGACCACATGAGTAACTAACTAGCTAGATAATCTACTCTGTCCATCTTTGTACTCACTTTAAGCTGTTTACTCAAGGTAAGGATTAGGTTGCCTTCAGCTATAACCCTATCCTGAGACTTCTGTAAAAACCTTCAGACTTTCCCAGAAGGTTTGTGTGTACTTCTATAATCTCTTTAAAATTTTTCCATCAGCCTGATTGAATCCCTACAAATGGATTCAATTTAAGGGATACTATTGTAAATGATGTGTTAATGATTCAAATTCCAATTATTCCTATCCATTATTGCCAACATAGAGAAAATCAGTGGCATTTGGTCCAATGACCATCTGCTTTGCTTCTTCTTATCTCCATTCCTATCAAGGCACACAAAGGTAGTCTCTATTTCACTACCACTTCCTTAGATTACTGCCTGGATTCATCCTCCCTGTATTTCAGAGATTCTCTATGACTGCCTCGGGAAGCTCATGGAACAGATTTAAGGAGCCCATGCAATGCGCTGCAGGGCAGCTTCCTGAGGGCATCAAACAGGGCTTTCTTCCCCTCAGAAGCCACCCAGGAGAGTTCATGGCTGTGGTGCAGTTGGGACACCTCGGTCTGCATCCACAGTGAGGATGGTACATCATCTCCTCTGGACCTACTTGGAAAGGCCAGAACATCAGGACATCTGGTGGCCAAGTGAGGAAAGCTGAGGAAAAGGTGTTCTGTCTGAGGCCCCCAGTACTGAGGAGGGTTTGCTTCCATAGGCCTTACTTCCCCAACCATGACCTCCAAATATGACTTTACAAAAGTGTTTATTGAATGAGGCTGTTATCATGCATTGTCACAGCCACCAACATGTGCTTCACAGATGGGCTTGTTTCTGAAGAGAAATCCTGGTACAGAGAAAGGAGGAGTGTTGAGCAGCACCACCATGATAGGCTGAGGCCAGGAACACAGCACACCCTCCATCAACACTTTTATTCATACTTTTCTGGCTCATTTTTCTTACAGTGCTAGAGTAGTTGGAACAATACTACTACTAGTATTGGAAAAGTTGGAAAAATTTTTAAGTAGTCATATTAGAACTGAAATCATTATTTAAGTGTAAATATATGATGTATACCTTGTTAGCAACCATTTTTCTTTTGTTTATTTAGACAGTCACCATTTAATTGAGAGTGCATTTTTAATGGTACTGAAAATTCAGTTTTATAAAAATTGACATCCTACCTTTGATGAGATATACTAACGCTATCAAACTTTGATATTGTAGCATAAAATTAATTAAAGAATTTGTCCTTCTGTTGTCTCAATCTTCACAATTTTTAATAAAATCAGAAATATTAAAAGTCAGTTAGTACTCAATTGTGAGCCTGTATTGTTCAAATGTGTCTTCAAGTGAAAACCTCCATAATATGAACAAATTTCCTAAGTATGTCCTGTTAAAAGTTGAACAGATGTTTGCTGAACTTTTACAAATGACTCTATGAAGAGTGAAATAAGAACATTTTATGAGTTTCAGAATTCTGGAGTAATAGGCAGAGAAGAAAGAGCAATGAACATAAGAACACGTCATAAGAGTTTCAAAATTCTGGAGGAATGGACAGAGACAGAAGAGAAATGTGCTGATAAAAACCCTCAAACTCTGTAAAATATTTAAAGGATTTATTCTGGGTCAAATATCAATGACCAGTCACCCATAATACAACCTTTCTCAAGAGATCCGAAAAAAGTGTGCCCAAGTTGTTCTGGGCACAACCTAGTTTTATACATTTTAGGGCGACGTGCAACAGCAATCAAATACATATAAGATATACATTGGTTTGGTTACCAAAGATGGGACCACTTAAAATGGGTGGTGGTGCATTCTAATTGGGAGTTGGCTGAAAGAATTATCTGAGGACATGGAATCAATATAAAGGAATCAATACATAAATCTGGGTTACAATAAATAATATAGTATGTAGAGACCAAAGTTTTATCATGAAGATGAAGCCTCCATGTCACAGGCTAGAGAAAAGATTATAAACATTTCTTATCAGACTTAAGGTCTGTGTTGATTTAATGATGGTTAACTTTTTCTGAATTGCTAAAGGCAGGAGCATATAGTGAAGTATGTCTGACCCTTCTTCCTGAGGGTTCAGGTTAGGACCTGAACCAACTTTGGAATGCCCTTAGCCAAAAAGAGGGGTCCATCAGATAGCTGGGACAGATTGGGCTTAAAACTTCATTTTTGGTTTACAAGCGTTCTACTTCTGTTTACAAAGTATAATCTATTAAATTGTTATGATTTATAATTAGCCTAAGAGAAAAAGAAGGATTTTTTAAGTCCAAAAATATAGAATATTAAAGAACCAGCAATCTTCCAAATAAAGCTACAAAATTATACACATTCTTTATCAGTTTATTCAGAGCAATGTAATCAATTCCTATCTTGCTTAATCTTGGGTTAGCAGTGCCATGAACCCATCAATTTGTCAACTAGAGCTCTGGATATTGTTCCTCAGTCCTGTGTTATAATCTTAAAGTTATTTAAACATTGACATGGAATTTTTATACCCAGAGGACCCATCACAGTTATTGCCATGAGTCTCATAGGAAGTTCTTTGTTGGGAGACCAACATTCTGACCTGTAGCCAATACAGATGCAGAACCTTTTGGGAAAACATGAGATTGAAATACTACCTACCTGTACATTACAAAAGGTGTACAATGGCCATGGATAAAACTCTAATGAAGCTAATTATATCACAATTAGGGAGGAAATTTGTCCTCTTCTGTGGCATACAAAATTTAAAATAATAACTGGTAACTGGAATTATGACTCATACATGATACTATACTACGGCATATAGTAGGAAAGTCATTTACAAATTTCCAGGAATTCCATACAGTTTCTGAAAAGATAACAATTTACCAACACAAATATAGCCTAGGATAGTTTAAGTATCTTTCCTTATTTGTATATTTTGTATACTGCTCATTTCATACTGTTTGTCAAATGCTAGCATTACATAGATTAGAATTTATGAATATACCATCTCATAATTTCTAGAGGTATATGTTTCCTCAGAGTACAATGTCTCATTATTGCATAAAAGGATTTTTAAATAGACCAAAATATCTTTAGTCTCTCTGTAAAAATAAGAAGCTACAAGTATACAGAATTTATTTATGTTTAGTAATTAAGTTTTAATATTTTATCTCATTTATAAATATTCTAGATATTTAATAAACATCTTTTACTTACCATAACTTTAAGGTGGTAAATTACCAGAAATATGTTTATAAATTATTAGATTTACTGTACAACATAATTATTATTATTATAATGATCATAAAATGACAGCTTAATTAAAATCAAACTATAACTTATAATATTTTAAATATCTGTGAATATAATACCAGTTTGCTTGGTACCCAAACAGAATAAAAATATATGTTTTTTTAATTTAATAGTGAAATCTTTGAAGACATACTTGTTTTAGTAAGTCAAAATTGTTAAAATAGTGCCACATACCTAAGGTTTATCAAAATAATCTGTACTTCAAAGACATTTGGATCAGTTTCTATGTTTTCTGGGTGTTTTGTTAATATTTAACTTATGAGTGCTTACTTTTTCCAGGCCAATATAGAATAGAGAAAGTTTGCAATGCCATGCAGAGATTTGAAAGTATCACCTATAGAAAATGTATACAAACATACAGACACATCTAAATGGAGATCTTATAGTATTCATTCTAAAATTTTAGTCACAAATCAGGCATAAAAATTATGATTGTAAATTTTAGGTGTTCACTTGACAGGATTAAGGGATATACAAATAGCTGGTAAAGTACCATTTCTGGGTATATTTGGGAGGGTGCTTCTGGAAGTCTCTAATAGGAGCCTCTACTGATTTAGTCATCATTCTCTTACTGGTACTGAGAGGGAGACTCCATTAAAATGGAGACTTCCTTAGTAGATGTACATTTTCCTTAAAAATTGGTAATCTCTGCTCTGTTTTCAGTTCCCTTGTGTCTGCATTTTCTGAAAATAATAGGTTCAAAACGATTCTTATACCCTGGAGGCATATTTTGTGGTGGAATAATCTGTTCTACAGTCATATACTGAGGAGGCATATTCTTGTCATCCATACTGTTTTTCATAATTTTGATACTATCATGCATTCCACCAGCAATGAATGCAATCCTGTCATATTTCAATTCATTTGAAATGCAATTCATTTGTCATATTTTAAAGACAGTTTAGCAGTTCTAGCAAATACAGATGGGCCACAGCATCTCACTGTGGTAATTTTTAGTCCCTTAATGATATGTGAAGTTAAGCATGTTTCTGTTTGCTTGCCATCTGTGTATATTCATGAGTGAGGTATCTGCTCAGTTATCATTTTAATTGAGTAATCTATTTTATTGTTGAGCTTCAAGATTTTTTTGTATATTTTGAGTGCAAGTTCTTTCTTAGATCTGTATTTTGCAGAAATTTCTTCTTGGTTGTGGCTTGTCTATTTCCTGTACTGGACTTTTCACAGAGTATAAACTTTTAATGTAAGAAAAGTCTATATTGCTAATTATTTTTTCTATTATGAATCGGCTTTGATGTCATATTTTAAAACTCATGACCAAACCCAAGGTCACATACCTTTCTTTCTGTGCTTTCTTTTAAAAATTGTGTATTTTTAGATTTTACATTTTAAATCTCAGGATTATGTTGAGGAAAACTTTATGTAAGATGGAAAGTTTGCAACTGTGTTCATTTTATTTCCTGTGGTTTCCAATTAATGCTTCTTTCATCATTAAAATACACACACACACACACACACACACATTAATAGGTTCTATTTCTATTTGAATTTCTAAAACAATGGCACTGAACAATCTGAACTCGGCCCTTATTTGCTGCCATAGGCAAGCCAGGACCACCACGGGTGGCACTCGATGCCACATTTTCTGACCATGGGAGCTCCCAAATCAGCATCGACTGCCTTAGAGGATGAGATCTGCATTCTACTTAGCACACACTGAGCACCACCACCACCTCACTCTGGGACAGCTAGAAGCAGAGGTAAGTAAAAACCTTACACTGACTTATCAGTATCAGAAACCCAGTAGAAAGGCTTTCTGGGGAAAATGAGAAATAAAAACTTCCATGGTGGCTGAGCATGGTGGCTCACACCTGTAATACCAGCACTGTGGGAGGTTGAGGTGGACGGATGTTGAGGTCAGGAGATCAAGACCATCCAGGATAACACAGTGAAACCTACTCTCTATCAGAGGAAGGATAATCATTCTATTTTTATGTTCTGTTAAAATAATTATTCTAAAATGAGTTACATTTTCATTTTAACAACACAAAGAATTACATGTATAGTGGTCAATTGGTCTCATTATTTGGAAATCCAAAGCTTTACTAGGGCAATAGCTACAGAAGGCAGAAACGGGTGTTAGAAACACCATCTCTATTAAGAGATTCCACTGAAATCCAACTACTGCATAATCTCTCCCATACATTAGAATACCCTGCAAGACTTATGGGCCAAGTGAATCTAGAAAACACAGAGAGCTGAAGAGCTCTAGCCTCGAAAAAGTGAGCATGACTACTTCTATAGGCTGGTCCCTCCAAATACATGGGTGAAAAGTATGCTTGCATTTATAGGGTCCACCTCTAATGGTTGCTGGGACACAGAGGATATAAAGAAAGGGGAGAAATGGGATGGGCTTTCTATCACTCTCTCCTCCCTGGGTCACGTTGAAAAGAAGGAGGAAGACAGAGGAATGCATCTGCCCTTTCCTTTTCCAGATAGTAATAAACCATCTTTAGACTGCACTTTTCTCAAGCATATACTGAAGACTGGGACTTTGAAAAAAATGAGATTTATATTCTCATGCTCTTGTGCATGATTAAGTACTAGATCCAGGATGAACAGAGCTTTACTCCTCAAAAAAAAAAAAAGAAAAAAGAAAAAAGAAATGTAAATTTTATTATTCTTGCAATCTCACCAATTCACCACACACAATGTAGCAGATTCTTTTTGTAAGGTATCACCCAGAGTTTTATTTTATTTTCTCACAGCAAAAAAATTAAGAAGCATGAACAGAAAGGGTAACATTTGAGTAAACATTTACTAAGCAAAATAAAGAAGGGTTGGAGGCCACTGTGCCCAGCCTGTCACTCTACTTTTCTAACAGCTGTTAGTGTCTCCATTCATGAGAGAGAAAATATGGGAGAAATGTTAAGTAGTTAGGGAGGATTATTGGTAAAAAAATCTTGAAGCAGAGAAAAAGACTGATAAATCAAGTTGTAGGCACTGATAGGAAAACTAGATCAAACATCAGCCAATTCATATACTTCTTTTAAAAAGTCCAAACATAGATACGTCTTTCTTGTTTCTAATAAAAGCCCACAGGTACTCTCATGAGAGAGCAAGTTTCAACATAAAAATTCCTCTGTTCTTTGAATAATCAGTAGGCTTCCAGGAAAGAATCTATTCTTTATTTGTGGACATGTACACAGGGGCCTTCAGTAGGTTATGGTAGGTACTTTTCTTTCTATTTTTGAACATGCTTGCACTAGGAGATGAGTTTCTATAAATCATCACTTCAGCCTCTAATTGGTCTCGGCTATGATCGCAGGTCAAGGTTTAACTTTACCTCCTGATTGACCCTGGGCCAAGGTCCCAGGCAAATCTGATAAGCGTTCCATGAATAATCATTTCAGCTCCTGATTGGTTCTGGGTCAAACCCTGAGCAAAGCTTAGTCATGTTGTTTCAAACCAGTCATTGCATTTCTTCTCTTCTGAGCTTATAAAAATCTCCAACCCTGCCTCATAGTGGGTAATATACTTGGGTCCCACTTTCCCCTGCAGAGTCCTTCTTTATTTTGCTTAGTAAACTTTTACTCAAATGTTACCCTTTCTGTTCATGCTTCTTAATTTTTTTGCTGTGAGAAGGTAAAATAAAACTCTGGGTGATACCTTACAAAAAAGAATCTGCTACATTGTGTGTGGTGAATTGGTGAGATGGCAGGAATACTAAAATTTACATTTTTTTTTTTCCCAGAGTAAAGCCTAGCTCATCCTAGATCTAGTACTTAATCATGCACAAGGGCATGAGAATATAAATCTCCACATGATAGCATAGAGACAAGTGATCTATTTTTGTGTGTGCAAGATACTGTACTCCAAAGAAGAGTCCTGAATAAAATTGTCACCGGATGATGCTGTCATGTTGGTGAGATACAAAAATAACAGACGGGGCCAGGCGTGGTGGCTCATGCCTGTAATCCCAACACTTTGGGAGGCTGAAGCGAGCAGATCACAAGGTCAGGAGATCGAGACCATCCTGGCTAATACGGTGAAACCCCATATCTACTAAAAATAGAAAAAATTTCCTGGGCGTGGTGGCAGGTGCCTGTACTCCCAACTACTCAGGAGGCTGAGACAGGAGAATGACATGAGAACCTGGGAGGCAGAGCTTGCAGTGAACCAAGATTGCACCACTGCACTCTAGCCTGGGCAAGAGAGCGAGACACCTAAATAAATACATAAATACATAAATAAATAAATACATAAATAAAAATTAAAATTAAATTTAAAAAAAAACAGACGAGGACCACTCTTATTAAAGTATCTTTTTCCATTTAGTGCTAGTTTGGAAGAATCGTTTTGGCAGATAGAGTTTCAGACAATTAGAGACACAGCATGTTCTGCCCAGTATCTTAGGTAACCCTCACGACAAGGGCTATTAGTCCAGACGTTTACAATTCTCTGCATACATGTAGGACACCATCATTACAAAATATTACATAAGGGTTCAGGATTCCACGTGTGGACACGTTTGGTTGCAAATAGGTGTTATTTATTACCTGATAATAATGTTGGAAAGAGGCAGCATTTCTGCCTATGGGTAGTGATTTCTTCTAGAAATACCAGTGGAAAGATCTGGTTAGATTGTTAACGTTTCTTCATTTCTTCATAGTTGTTCCCAAGATTTGATGTCACCTGTGCTTTTATTTACTCTCCAGATCTCCACACTCTCAGATATTACAAGAGGGGTATTGCAATATTTGAGATTCTCCAAGTATGGTTTCTTTTCCCTCTAAAATAGAGAAAGACATTTGCTATTATTCTATCAACCTCACCTAGCCTAAGGTTTGAGTCTTACACTCAGGAAATGTGTCTTTCTGGATGGAGTTAAAAGTGATTCCATACAAGGTTTCATTCATACCTATCAAGTGCTTAATGGTTAAAGGTTAAACTAACAGCAAGAAAACTAAGATATTGAGTGCATACAATTAAATAATCTGTTTTAAATCTGAGAAGATTTTTCAAGTCAAACCTAGAAGTTGTCTCCTTGTATAGATGGGCAATGGTTAATACTGTAGGGACCCTAGGGTGTGTGACAGTGCTACATCTAATAGTGAATGTTAGTGACCTTGATAGTAAGAAAATCTTCATGTTTATCTTTTATTTATCACTATTGTTTTTGCTATAATTATAGTAACTAAATAAAATGGTAACTGAGACTCTCTGATATTTCAGAAGGTGTCTCAGTGCATAACCCCATTACAAGAAGTAAAGTAAGAAACATAAATCCTATAAGTATGGTGTATAAAATAATTTTTATCTGATGTCCCTTTTCTTTTTTAAGATATAAAAATACAATGCCTTCTTTGTGAGTACACTGAGGGCAGGTGCTTTGTGTCAGGATTGTTTGATCTGTTTAAAAGTATTTTGAGTTTCAGGTCCCTATGTTAGGAAGGGAGCCAAAGCTGCTTGAGATTCTTTTTTTTTTTTTTTTTTTTTTTTTTGAGGCGGAGTCTCGCTCTGTCGCCCAGACTGGAGTGCAGTGGCCGGATCTCAGCTCACTGCAAGCTCCGCCTCCGGGTTTCCGCCATTCTCCTGCCTCAGCCTCCCGAGTAGCTGGGACTACAGGCGCCCGCCACCTCGCCCGCTAGTTTTTGTATTTTTAGTAGAGACGGGGTTTCACCGTATTAGCCAGGATGGTCTCGATCTCCTGACCTCGTGATCCGCCCGTCTCGGCCTCCCAAAGTGCTGGGATTACAGGCTTGAGCCACCCCGCCCGGCCGAGATTCTTTTATAAGATAATATAGTTAGCTGTTTCACCAAACCTGGATATCCACAATCCTGAAAAACGTGTAATGCCTAAAAATTCTTTTAGATGTTTGATTGTTTTGGAAATGGGAAAGAAGGAGAAAGTATAATTCTTTCCTTTACTAATGTTTTGTTTTTTCAACAGCCTTATTAATGAGACAGAGGTTCTGATCTAGCCTCCATTCTTTATTGTGTTCCTGTACCTCTAATATTTGGGTGTTGTAAAGACAGTGGCAGGGTTTAAGAAAGTATTTAGCCTTTAGATTATCCCTGATTGCTTCTAGTCTCTCTTCTAGCTTTTGGCTGTAAAAGATATTGCCTACTGCTAGGGTAAAAATGAAACTCTTAAGGCTAATCTGGATGAGTATAGCAGTTGTAGCTTAGCAAATTATTCCTTGATGTGGCCAGACTTCTGGGTTAAAATTGGTTTTAACCAGTGGGAGACAAAGAGCTTTGTCCTGAATCCATTAGAATGATGGTGGCCATATAAGCTAAAATTGCCTAGTAGAAAAATTGAAACTTTCAAGAATAATTAAATTGAGATATTTAAATACTAGATCTCCACAACTACAACTGAGGGGTTTAGAAAATATCCTCTCTATTTTTGCATAGTAACAAACTATCTGCATTCTGTACTCCCCTGAAGTTTATTCTTTAACACAAGTGCTTCTTTGATGCAAGACTCTGAAGAAAAAAAATGGCTTATATTATAGGGCACAAAGACATAGTCCTATTATGAGCAAGAGTTCTGACCTTCTTGGAAAAAAACACAATTTCAATAATATCCAATGACAAAATCTTGATTTACTATTCCAGACAACCCAATTCTTTGTAAACATTGTAAAATTAACACTGTTTTCTTGGCAACCATAGCAGGCAAGTCTACAAAAGGCATTTTCTAAACTCAGAGAAATAAACTTTTAGAGAATTCTCAAATGCAACTTTTGGGTGCTCTATCTGCTTCCCTTATAAAAGGTTCCCAGCAGCCATTATATCAGCTCCTTCAGTTGCGTCACCAAAAAGTTTACAATTCAGGGTTTCAGAAAATGTTCAATAAACATGATGCTACTAAGGTTCAAGTTTGGAGTTTTTTTGTTTTTTGTTTTTGTTTTTTTTTTTCCTCTCACACTAGGCCATTAAATAAATTAAATAAAAAAGACTTAAGAAAGTTATCTGAGGACCCCAATAAGTATATGGAAGCTTCTAAAAATCTAACCCAAGTGTTTAATCTTATATGAAGTAATGCTACTTCACATAAGTAGCTTTATATTATCTTATAATTTAATTGAGATTGTTTTTTATTATACTTTAAGTTCTAGGGTACATGTGCATGACGTTTATATCACGTATAACTCCCCAATGCAATCCCTCCCTCCTCCCCCCTCCCCATGATAGGCCCCAGTGTGTGATGTTCCCCTTCCCATACTAGATCTCCACAACTACAACTGAGGGGTTTAGAAAATATCCTATTTCTGCATAGTAACTATCTGCATTCTGTACACTTGTAAGCTGTACACTTGTAAGCTGTATCCTAACTTCTCTCAAGAAACAGGCAGTGCTAAAGGCAGCAGAGAGATTTGTAAATGAAGAGCAAGTATTCTGTAACCAGTCAAATTTTTTTTTAAAAAAAGTCAAAAGTAAATAAAATAATAAAATAGAGACTGAAACCTCATTTCCATTGAAAGAGAAACAATGCTTTTTGAAAATCTGAATTAGATCCCTAGAGGTCCTAAGTGAAAAAAAAATACACTTTTTAATGGGCATATTAAGAGACTTGCAAAAAAAAACCCAGAAATAAACATTTTAATTACTCCAAAATGTTCTTGTTGAATCAGAAACAAGATAAAAATTTATCATCCTTTTTGGAAAGGCTGAGAAAACGTTAGTGAAACACATCTTTCTATTTCTTAATTCAACTGAGACACAGATAATCTTAAAATAAAAGTTTATTTATCAAGCAGCTCTTAATTTTAGAGCGAAACTACAAAAGCAGTCTGTGGAATCAGATAGCATATTGGAAAAACTT
Source organism: Trachypithecus francoisi (assembly GCF_009764315.1). NCBI lineage: Eukaryota > Metazoa > Chordata > Mammalia > Primates > Cercopithecidae > Trachypithecus > Trachypithecus francoisi. Next base: position 64,152 of record NW_022680488.1, on the reverse strand, counting down.
TTTGGATTTGTTTTTTCAGTATGCCACAAGAAGAAACAGGAGAAGGAGGCCCAGGAAAATGAGTAGATATACAAGAAAATAAAAGAGGCATTAGTGGCCACTTTATAGGCCTATAAGATCTATAATCCCCAAGTACACTTGCTAGTTGCCACTGTTGTGGCAAGCTGGAACACTTCACAAAGGCTTGCCCAGGCATCCAGAAGATATTTTAACCCTGTCCAGCTTGTGATGGAGACCACAGAAGGATCTTTGTTTAGAGATATAGGTCACTATGTCCAGAGTCAGTCTTCAGATGATCAAGCAGAACTCAACTGTTGTGGTTCTCAATTTTCCAGCTTCAATGGCTGTAACTATGTTCAGAATTTGTTCCTTCCGGTGGGTTCTTTGTCTCACTGACTTCAAGAATGAAGCCACAGACCCTCGTGGTGAGTGTTACAGTTCTTGAAGACAGTGTGTCTGGAGTTTGTTTCTTCTGATGTTCAGATGTGTCCAGAGTTTCTTCCTTCTGGTAGACTTGTGGGCTCCCTGACTTCAGGAGTGAAGTCACAGACCTTCACAGTGAGAGTTACTATTCTTAAAGGTGGCGCATCCAGAGTTGTTTGTTCCTCATGGTGGGTTGGTGGTCTTGCTGACTTCAGGAGGGAATCTGTAGACCTTCACTTTGAGTGTTGCAGCTCATAAACGTAGTGCAGATCCAAAGGGTGAGCAGCAACTTGATTTATTGTGAAGAGGAAAGAGCAAAGATTCCACAGCATGGAAGGGAACTGCCACTGCTGGCTCCCATGGCCAGCTTTTATTCCTTTATTATTTGGCTCCACCCACATTCTGCTGACTGGCCTATTTTACAGAAAGCTGATTGCTCCATTTTACAGAGAGCTGATTGTTTCATTTTTACAGAGTGCTGACTCGTGCATTTACAAGCCTTTATCTGGACACAGAGCACTGACTGTTGCATTTACAAACCTTTAGTTAGAAAGAAAAGTTCTCCAAATCCCCACCCAATTAGTAGACACAGAGTACTGACTGGTGCATTTATAATCCTTTAGTTAGACAGAAACATTATCCAAGTCCCCACCAGAGTCAGGAGCAAAGCCAGTTTCACCTCTCAATACCCCCTCTTAACAGGATATTGCAAGTGCTGTTGGGAACTTGGCCAATGACCACTCCAGCTACTTCCTGTTGGATAGGGGTGAAGAAGGCACCCTGCAGTTGTAGTGTCCTCCAGAGAGGAACCCTTTAGGCCCATGGAAGGGCCAGTGGGTCCATCCAGGGGTTCTCAATAGAATTTGTTAATTGAGCTCATTTGGGGTTCCATTTGTAAGACCATCTATAGCTTGATGGCCTCAATCCTGGAGGAAACAAATTTGACAAGTAGTTTAAAAATACAGGACCCAAGGTGAGTAATAGCAAGATAGCTGTCATGGGACCTAGACAGGGGAGAAGCTATGTTCCCCAACTCCAGAAGTTAGTACAAGAGTTTGAAAGGCATTTTCTGATTCCAGAAGCCTTTTTCTGTAAATGCCAGGTGGCATCTTGTACTGTCCCTGACTGATTAGTGTAAAAACAACACACTTTCACTAAGAAGGTGCAAAGTCCTCTTTTCTCAACAATGAGGAGATCTAGGTCTCAGCAGTTTTGGAGAGAGACTGCTGCTAGAGTCTATTTGGGATTGTAGAATAAGGATAGATTTTGTTATTTCTTGCAAACTATCTGAAAACTCCTTTGAGAGTGCATGGTAGTAGGATAATGAAGTAGATAAACTGGCTATTCCAGTTCCTGTAGCAGTGGCCATTTCTAATCCTATAAGTAGGGTATTAGTTTTTTGGACCTGTGCTGAAGGACTTGAGCTTTGAGGGGGAAATGATAGGGTCTGATTGCCATAAGATTAGAAGTTAGGATAATTAATTACACTGTTACTTTTTAGCCAAATTTATTTTTTGTTGAAAACCTTATAAGTTTGGTATTTTGATTATTCTTTGCTTTTAATAAGATCTTGGTCAGTCCATATTAACTTAGAATTGGTATAGATGGCTCTGTCCTGATTCTGTAAGTACTTTAAGATTTGGCTGATGCAAACAGCTCACAAATTTGAGCAGACCAATTATTAGGCAATTTTCCTAATTCTGCTTGTAAAAGTTTCCTTATCATTTACTGAATAACCATTGTGTCTTTTTTCCTTAATCACCAGGGAGGAACAGTCTATTGTCCTGTCCTGAAGGGGTTCCTCCTAGATCTGGTCGGACTTTTGTATAGTAATTAATTAAGATTTAGATCTCCCTTTTAGAAAACTTGCTGGGTTAAGGATTTTTGATAGGAAGGTTACAGGTTGTCAGTGACCTCAGTTTTTTTGGGCTCCGCCCTTGTTTACCTGTCAACAAGTGGTATTGGAATGTTTTAGGGTTATGGAGAAGACCTTCAATTATCAATTGTAGGTTTTAAATTTACCCTGACTTTTAAAGGAATATGGTACACTGTTTTCTCTTTACTACTTACATCTCTTTGACTCCTTTGTCTCTTTCTCTCTTTCCTTCTCTGTTTGACTTCCTGTCTGTCTCTTCTCTGTCTCCTTCTGTTTGGCTTCCTATCTTTCTCTTTCTCTGCTGGTCTTTCCCCACCTCTGCCAGTCACTTACGCTGCTGTTCTCCCCTCTCCTTCCCTTTTAATGACTTCAGAAATTTAAGACTCTCACCTTGTTGGGTTTTTGCACTAAGTGCAGTAACTCCATGATTTCCTTGTATTTAATGGGGGTTTCCCCAGAGGTTAGGAACTCCCTTTCTTTCCATATTGCAGCATGGGCATGTAGGATTAGATAAGCATACTTGCTATTGGTATACACTTTTATTCTTTTTCCCTTTCCCAGTTCTAAGGCTTGAGTAAGTGCCACTAGTTCTGCTAACTGGGTGCTGGACCCTGGGGGGAAAGGCTTACTTTCAAGTATGGTTACATCAATAACTATGGCATAACCTGCTCTTCGTATCCCATTCTCCACAAATGAACTGCCATTAGCATATAGGCTAAGATCAGGATTAGCCAAAGGGACTGCCAAGAAATCATCTCAGGCGACATAAGTCTGGACCACATCCTGTTAACAGCCATGCTCGAACACTCCCCATTCTCTGGGAGGAAAGTGGCAGGGCTGAGGGCTGCACATATACGCACTTGAAGCACCAGTCCCTCAAGGTGTAGCACCTGGTATCTAAGCAGCCGTTGTCTGATAGCCATAAATTTCCTTTGGCACCTAGTATGCCATTTACATCATGAGTAATCCAGATGGTGACATCCTTTCATCATATTTTTTGATAGCCTCTGACACTAAGATGGCCACCACTGCAACTACCCATAAACATTGAGGCCAGTCTTTCACTACTACATCAATTTCCTTACTTAGGTATGCCACTGGTGTGGGGTTGTCCCACAAGTCTGAGTAGGGACTCCAAGAGCTATTCGTGCTCTTCCTATGACATATAAAGAAAACTTTCATTCTGTGTGAAGGTTTAAGACTGGAGCTTGAGTTTGTTTCTTCCAATGCCCAGATTTCAAGGTTGATTCCCTCCTCAAGCAGGGGACAACAAATGGGTAACTTGTTCCCCATGTTCATGTAGATAATAGCGCCAGCTCTGGCTAACATATCCTTCCCTAATAAGGGTGTGGGACTTTCAGGCATAACAAGAAAGACATGTAAAAAGAGAAAAGTCTCCCAATTACAACTGAGGAGGTGGGAGAAATACCTGGTTACAGGCTGTCCTAGCATTCCTCTGATGGTAACAGCTTTTGAGGACGGTTGTCCAGGGCAGGAGATTAACACTTAGAATGCTGCACCAGTGTCCAGGAGAAGTCAATTTCCTGGGCTTCAATGGTTAAACATACCCGGGGCTCAGTGAGGGTGATGATATGAGCTGGCACTTGCTCCCGGCACCCTCATTCCTGTTGTTGGATCATCTTTTTAGGGGCTTCTGGTCCAGGGAATCTTTTTCCTCCAGGGCAGTACACCTTCCAGTGATTGACTCAGCACAGCAGACATGGATGAGGGTGGCAGCTTGTTTCTTGTTGCACAGTCTTTTTTAAAGGATCCTTATAAACCACACTGATAACAAGCCCTACTAGGTGATTGGCCTGCTCCGTTTTCTGTCCTCTCTGAACCACCAAGTTTGTCTGTCTGAGGGTCATGACTAAGGCTGCAACCTTTCTCTGGTCTTGCTTTTCCTTTTCTGACTGTTTTTCTTGATCCTTATTATGGAACACTGAAGTTTCCAGGTTTAATAATGCCTCCAGATTTTGTTCAGGGCCCAGGGCTTGCTTTTGAAGCTTTATCCTGATATCTGCAGCTGATTGGGTAATAAACTTACCTTTTAGAATCCATTGATCCTCGAGTGATTTGGGTGAAGGAGAGGATATTTTCTTTAGGCCTCCCATAGCTGCTCAAGGAAGGCAACAGGATTTTCTTCCTTTCCCTGAGTTATGGTAGACATCATTGAATAATTCATGGGCTTTTTCCTAATTTTCTTTAGTCTTTCTAGAACACAGGTCAACAGATATATATGCCTCTAGTCTCCATGATCTGAGTCAAGGTCCCAGTGGGGATTCATTCTGGGGAAGGCTTGCTGACTGGAAGGGATTTCTCTCCTTCTTTGGCTGTCATTCTATCACCTACTTGACTAAGATACCATGTTATCTCCAAATTATCAGGCTGCAGCTGAAGGCACATTCTTTTCATTAAAGGCCACGGTTTGATGTAACAAAAGAATGACATCTTTCTAAGGGAGATCAAAGGTTTGCCCTAGACCCTGTAGGACATCTATGTATCTATCAGGATCATCTGAAAACTTCCCCAGATCTGCCTTGATCTGCTTTAAATTAGAGAGGGTGAAGGGGACATGTACCCAGGTTGGGTCAGATTCCCCTCACCCTACAGCTTGAAGGGGACATAACTGATAGCCCAGGGGGTTTTGTGGTCCTTTGGAGATTTATTTGCTTGTTTTTTTCTGGGTGGAGGAGATTAGAGGAGGCTTATCATTAATAGGAATGGGAGCTACAGGTAAGTTAGGATATGGGGGTAAAATTGCGTGCTCTGCATAGTTGTATATTCTCCCTCAGTAAAAAGAAAGCTTGGACATAAGATATTCCAATCCATTTGCCTCCCCTCCTACAGAAAAGATCAAGTTGCAGGATAGTACTGTAATTTATACTTCCTTCAGGTGGCCATTTTTCCCATCAGAGAGAGTACTGGGGCCAGGCCATAGTGCACAAAAAGATAAGCCACCTCTTTTTCAGCATTTGCCAGTTAAATTGGGCCCAATGGCTTACGATGCATTTCAGGTGTGGGCCTGTTGATGCCTGAGTGTTTTCCATCTGAAAGACAAAACTGCCCACAGTTTTTGTTTGTTTCTCTCCCTGCCCATGAACCTGCAACAATCCCTGGACACTACTGACTGGAATAGTTGCACTCGCCAACACAGCAGCAGAAACACCTCCTGCTAAGAACCCACAACAGTCCTGTACCCTGATGATCGGAAGAGTTGTGCCCACCAGTGCAGCAGCAGAAACACTAGTTTTCCTCCTAGACCAAAAGGAAGATGAAGGAAGGTTGGATTTAGTGACTGTTACTGACACATTCTCAAAAATCTGCACCCTTGCCTGTCCTCCTAGAACACAAGGATGACCAAGAAGAAATGGATTTAATGGCCCTTACTAACCCATTCTCAAAAACCTCTTAGAGTCCTAAGCATTCTCCTGTTAGTATTGGGACTTTACCCCTGTCCTATAATGATGTTATGCCACAAAAATGGAGTGGAGGGCCATACCCTGAGGGAGGGAAGGGATCTCTAGAGTTGAAAGAGTGATGCCTTTTGTCCTCACTTACATGAATAGGAAGGATATAATTTCTGACGCTCCCCATGTCCTAGCTTCAGGAATAGCTTTTGTTAGGCCTGCTTGCCTGAGGAGGGATCTTAAAATTCCAGATAGTCCCCCCTACAATGGGGTCTTGGGCAAAAATTATGTCTTTCTGATTGGTGAGTCCAAGTGCCTAAAGAAGGTAACAGAGTCCTGAAGTTTGTCCTAGAAATCATTGTGATAGGAGAAACTAGAAAAGCATCAGAGACAGGCAGTGGTTTTTAGAAGAAGGACTGGCCTCAGAGAAGAGAGGAAGTTTGTCTGGCATGTATTAGGACCCAGGAGATGAGGGTCAGGATATATAGGATAGATGGGTGACTTTCACTTGGGCAACCTGACTTTGAGAGGTCTGTTTATGGCTGCAGAGTCAGAAAACTTGTCAGGACCCTGGAGCTCAAGGTCTTTCCACTCTGTCAACCCTCAGCTCAGTCCAGAAGTACAGGAAAAGTGGAAACTTGTTCCAAGTAAGCCAATGCTCCAAACTCCAAAGAGTTAGGGTTTATTAGAGAGCCCTTTTCCAAAGCCTGACACCCGTGTCTTTAGTCTGGTGGCTGTGCTAATTGCTTTTAATTGGCCAACAGATGTCTGGTATTTAGACCCCAAATTCTAAGAAAAAATAGGACAGAATAGCAAGTGAAAGAGGTCCAATGGTACTCACCTCTTGGCAATAGTTTATGATCCCTTCGTGGTCACCAATATCTGTCTGGAATTGGTTCCTTCCAATGGGTTCTTGGTCTCACTGACTTCAAGAATGAAGCTGCAGACCTTCATAGTGAGTGTTACAGTTCTTGAAGATGATGTGTCTGGAATTTGTTCCTTCTGATATTCAGATATGTCTGGAGTTTCTTTCCTCTGGTGAGTTCTTCGTCTCACTTGAGTTCAGGATTGAAGCCACAGACCTTCGCAGTGAGTGTTACAGTTCTTAAAGTTGGCATGTCCAGAGTTGTTTCTTCCTTCTGGTGGGTTCGTGGTCTTGCTAACTTCAGGAGGGAAGATGCAGACTTTCGCATTGAATGTAACATCTCATAAAGTTGGTGTGTCTAGAGTTGTTTGTTCCTCACTGGGGGTTGATGGTGTTGCTGGCTTCAGGAGGGAAGTTGCAGACTTTCCCATTGAGTGTTACAACTCATAAAGATTGTGCAGACCCAAAGAGAGAGTAAAAGTAAAAAGCTCTTTACAGTGAAAGTGGGGGGTAAGTGGTTTGCCTACTATAAGACTGGCTTTGATAAAGACACAAAGTAAATAAATATCCTTAGTTTTCTTGGAGAAATCATTACTCAGCTTGTCCCTGAACATTGGCCTGGGATTCATCAGGAGGTGAAGTGATGATTCATAGATGCAACGTACCTTGGCCTTCACCCTTGACCCTGAACCAAATAGGAGATGAAGTGAAATCTTGACCTGAAACCTTGGCCTGATCACATGCTGAAGTGACGTTTCATGTCCAAGATAATTAAGGAACCTGGACAGAAAGTATAGGTAGGACAAAGTTTAATAAGTAAAAGAAGAAAGCTCTCCACATTAAATAGGGGGTCCATGAGAGTTTTGAAATATAAGGCTGGAAAGAGAGAAATGTTCTGAGTTGTATGTGGGCTATCTTGTAGAAAACACTAATCAGTTTGGTTCAGGACCTGACGTGGGACAAATCAGAGGCTGAAGTAAAAGCATTGTCTGGGACACTGGGTCTGGAGCTTCTGCTGGAAAAACCATAAGCTGAAGGGATGATTCAGAAACACTTGGCTCATAGTTCAAAGCATGTACAAAATAGAAAAGTGTCCCAACAGATTCCACTGGAGCCTACCATGTATCATGCCCACACAGACAGAATTGTCTACTTTTTGAAGCTTGCTGATTATACAAATAACAAAAGTATTTCTACATTTGGTCTTGTTCCCCTATCTGTGCACCTGTGCATATGTTTTAGGCAAAAACCAGAAAGGAATTTTCTTTTTTTTTTTTTTTTTTTTTGAGGCAGAGTCTTGCTCTGTCGCCCAGGCTAGAGTGCAGTGGCTGGATCTCAGCTCACTGCAAGCTCCGCCTCCCAGGTTCCCGCCATTCTCCTGCCTCAGCCTCCCAAGTAGCTGGGACTACAGGCGCCCGCCACCTCGCCCGGCTAGTTTTTTGTATTTTTAGTAGAGACGGGGTTTCACTGTGTTCGCCAGGATGGTCTCGATCTCCTGACCTTGTGATCCGCCCATCTCGGCCTCCCAAAGTGCTGGGATTACAGGCTTGAGCCACCGCGCCCGGCCAGGAATTTTCATATTCTTCCCTGTTTTCTTATTAGTGCAGCTCCGAACATATCTTTGGCTTTCCTCCTCTTCTAGTTCCCTAATAGGTGCCTACAACATCATTTTTCAGGTTGTTTCTCTGCTTAAAAGAGTTTTACCTAGGATCCTTCCTAGTTTTCTGTTTTTTATTTCCTCCCACCTCATGAAGGTAATTTTAATGTGTTTTGTGCATAAAACAAAGCTTGTGCTAAGGAATCTTCTGTGGAGTTTTCCACTTGTTTCATGTCCTCACTAAAGTTTCACATTGGAGTATATTTAAAGTTTTTGTATTGGCAATGTTCAACCTGCCCTTTTTTTCTTTTAAAATTAACTACTTTGAAATAGGGAGTAAGTTGTTTTAATTCTTAGATCATTTGGTAGAATTTAACAGTTGAACACTCTGGCCCTCAGGCTTTCTTTTTAGTAGCTGTAAGATTGTGAAGTATGTTTGATGTTTGCATGTCTGATTTTCTGCATAGAAATACTGAATTCTTTGGAATCTCCAAATTGCTGTCTTTTTATATGCTAATAACTGACAGCTTCAGGTTGGGGCTTGTCAATAAAAAGACAGATGCACGATTAGATGGCCAGAACTCTCAGGTTCACCCTGCATTATTTTGGAAAGGGAGAGTTGCTGCAGGTACTGGCAGCGTCAGCCTATTTAGGGGGGCTGCTGAAAAAATGCCAGGTGCAGTGAGGCAGGGGCAGCCAGGGTTCTGCCCTCTATGAAACTGATGGGAACAAAGAACAGGCAGAAGCCATAGCCACAGCCAAGTGGAATTATTAGGAATCTTACCTGCTCAGGAACAGTTGTAGCTGCTTAGTCACAGCTGCAGACTCAGGCATCCCTGTGTTTACTGGGGTCCGGAAAGCCATCCTTCCCAAAAAGTCTCTGAAATGCCTGCTCTCACTGTCTGGTCTCTCCCAGCTCCTAGTTCCCCTGCTAATGTTGAAGAAATTTTTTGGCCAAGCCTAGGTGCTGTTATGACCTGAACGGGTGTGCTTACATTTGAGGTTGTGCTGAAATAAAAATCATCTGCCACATTGGTTTTCTCTAGTCTTTGGACCCCAGGGAGCATAGGAGGCTCTAGAGTTGGGTAGGGACTAAGGGAAGCTTGGTATAGGCCTTCAGGTTTCTCTTTACAAAAACAGCCTTGGCACCATGAACTGTGTAGCAGGAGACAGGCCCCTAGGCAGAAAGATTCAGTTTCTCATTGAAACTCCATCTTTAATCCATGGATTTTCTGAAGACTGGGGTCCAAGCTGCATGTTCTAGAGATGAGGGTGAGAAGTTATGTCTCTTTCTGGGCTCCACAATGGCCACCCACTGACCAATCAGCACAATATTTCTTCCCACTGAAGCTCCTATCCAGAGTTAGGCAGATGGTGGATAACCTGCTTATGAAGTGGAGCTACCAACTGTGGGTCTCATCTCCACTGAGAGTTTTACACTTACTGGAATTACATGCCTGCAGTTAGATAGGTCTCCTCTCCATTAAAGGCTGCAGAAATAGCTCAAAAAACTTCCTGTAGGTAAAAGTTTGCCACTATACATCTCCTCCTTACTAAGGGCTGCAGAGATGTCAGCACAACCTGCCTGCAGATTGAAGCTCTTTACTCTGGTTCTTCTCTTCACTGAGTGTTGCACAGATAAATGGGTGTCCTGCTTGTAAAAAGGAACTGCCCACTTTACATCTCCTGCAAACTCTACTGTCACTCAATAAAGCATGTATTTATCATCATTATTTTTTAGTTGTTTACACACCTCATTCTTCCTGGACATCACAGAAGGACTCAGGACTGAATGCAAAACTGACAATTAGTAACACAAGCAGGGCTGAAACTCACAAACTCTCACTTGCCACATTGTTGCTTACCAAAAAAAAAAAAAAAAAAAAAAAAGACAGCAAAGCTTTGAGCCTAAAAGAACTCAGACCTAAACTTTCCCAAGATAGAGTTGTGACACCCTTTTTTGGACTTTGCGGTTTCTGGCATTTCTAAGCTTCTGGATTCCACTGCATTCCCCAGTGCCTGCAGCTTGTGATACGCCAAATTCAGCCAAAGATCTTCAGGGAGCTGGCCCCTGTGTCATCTCCTGGACCTGCTCACCTCATCATAGCCAATGTGCCTAGTTGTGTGCGGTGGTTGGACTCAACCATCACTCACTCATGCACCTATCTCTATGCCTGTGACAAAGGTCACATTGATCACCATTAGCCAGTGGATTACTTAATCATACCTACAGAATGGAGCCTCCATAAAAACCCAAGAGTACAGGATTCCAAGAGCTTCTGGATAGCGGAACATGTAGCGTGTTCTAAGATATTGTGTGCACATAAAAGCAGACACCAGTAATTTTAAATGTCGCATATAGTGTACATATTTTTTCTTTGCTTTGAAAGAAATCTCTGCCTTTAATAATACATTCAGAATTTTAACTTATTAAATAGAATATATTCAAAGTTAACCCAAAAGTATATGTTGTAAACATTAACACTTAGATATTTCTACCAAAATGATTCCATGATTTACTAATATTGTACAAGTTTTGCTTCAGAGAGATAAATTTCTTCATGTTAACTGGGTAAAAACTAGAAATGTATAAAGAAAAAGAAAGTGATTGATATTTCAGCATACATTGTAACTTAGGTTCAGTTTGGGAGAATAATCATCAGTGAATTTTGTGTTGGAAATATGTATCCTAAAATAACTATCCTTTTAATCTAGAATTGTGTGTCTTTGTGGTATTTGTACCACTACAAATTGAAGGGCATCATCTCAGATATTTCTGTGTCTCTATTTTGGGGAAAGGAGCACAGGCTGTGTCATACCCTGTTAAACTCTGCATTGTAGAATATAAAAATTAAAAAATAAATTATCTGTTTTTTGCTCATTCAGTGTAATAAATAAAAATTCTGGTTTTTTAATATAGAGTAATTGCTACATATAAAAATTAGAACTTGAAAGAGCAGTCAAGTACTCATCAGTCTGCTTTTATATGTGGGCTTGTATGTGCATACAATTATGAGATTTTGGCAAATAAGCTGTTTCATTGTTTATTTTAAAGTTACAGTTACTTAAAACTTCCTTGATAATATTATGAATAGCTTGGATATTCCTATTTCTCCTTCCAAGCCTTAGGTATAGGGGAAATTGTTTTGGGTTGTGAAGATGGTTTAGGACATCTTGAAGCTAATGATGTCTTCTACTTAGCTCAGTTATTGTGTCTAAGTAAACAGACTGACAATTAAAACTCACCAATTATATTTTGCACTTACATTAACATGGATTGTATCCCTTGGGCCAAGTCCCAGATTTTCTTCAGCACTTCGCACTCTCTCTCTTATTGGTTTGTTACAACTCCATCTTAGTATTACAACAAGCAAGGGCCTTATATTCCTCCAGCACAACCGGATTGCATGAGGCAAGCTTGTTAATATGAATCATAACCTCTTGCGTGAAAATTGAGGTCCAAAACACCTGAGAGACCAGACTTTTGGCACATGGCTCCTATACTGTCAGCTTTCACCCACCAATCAACACTTTATTGGCAAATGCTTCATTCATCATCTTGGGAAACCTAACACTAGAAAGGCATCTAAACTCTGTCCAAATGTCACATAAGAGTCTGAAATCAAGGCTTTCATTAGCCTAAATCAAGTGACAAAGAGACTATATTGATGCACCTAGTGCCATGGCTGGCCCGTTGACTGATACAACTATAGGGTTTTTGTTTGTTTGTTTGTTTGTTTGTTTGTTTTTGTTTGTTTGTTTGTTTGTTTGAGACGGAGTCTCGCTCCTCGCCCAGGCTGCAGTGCAGTGGCGCGATCTTGGCTCACTGTAAGCTCCACCTCCCAGGTTCACACCATTCTCCTGGCTCAGCCTTCTGAGTAGCTGGGACTACAGGCGCCCACCACCACGCCCAGCTAATTTTTTGTATTTTTAGTAGAGACGGGGTTTCACCGTGGTCTTGATCTCCCGGCCTTGTGATCCACCCACCTCGGACTCCCAAAGTGTTGGGATTACAAGTGTGAGCCACTGCGCCCAGCCAACAATAGGCTTTTTTAATGGAATAAACATATTGACAAAATTCTTGATGTTGTCCAACATTTCAATGCTTGTTCTGTTTCTGTCATTTCTTAATTGCTTCACGAAGTACCCAAAATCAAGAACAGAGCAAGACACTGTCAGCTGCACTGAACAGCACAAGCTTGCTATCATCCACAGCAGCCCTATTCAGGGCATTCATGATTTATTTCATTACTTCTGTATTCAGTGTGTTTTTCTTCTGTCCATCTCATTGATACCAATATCTAGATGAATACATCCCCTTTCCTCACTACAATGTCTCTGTATCTGCTGGCACTTTCTGTTAGCCTTCTGGCGAAATACATCATCTTGATAAATTGTTGGTCTCTTTTATCACCAATAACCTATTTTCACCCACCTCTCACTCTTGGAACAGGTGTATGCATATTTGCTGTTCCATTGGATGTTAATGGGTCCGTTAATACCAATACACCTTCCTTGTTAGCTGAGGCTGTGGCCATGGATGCAGTAGTAACTGAGACAGACATCTGAGACATTAGTGGCCTTTTTTATATTCCAGTTGGTACTGCACTGGGATCTGATAAAACTTTGATAGGCTTTTCTGCTGCCACTTTGGATACCCCTGTGTCCTGCTAACCTGGTGCAATAGGGTTTAATTTGTCAAGTTCCTGAAGGTCACTCACTGTTCTTGCTGTTAAAGGGGCTCTGAGGTACAAGTGTCTTGACAGTTGAATTTACCATCTCCATATTCTTTGCGTGAAAGAGAAGTGAAGCTGCATTTTTCCTAACGTTCTGGCTGGGCAGCTGTCATTTGGACTTGTAGAGTTTGCCAGTCAACAGCATTTTAGGAGAGTTCTTAGAAAAGTTGGTGTTGGTAGATCTGGAAGCTCTTTTTCTGGCATTGTTTGACAAAATTCTACTTGTTTTTGCCTGTGTCCTTTTTTTTCTGCTTTTCAGTCTGTCATCTGTTAAAGACATAAATACATTTTTCACAGTTCATGAGGTGCTGCTCTGGTTCCCAAGTGTCACTCTCTTTGTCATAACCTTTCCTCAGAACCAAATACTCTGTCTTCCCATTTTTATCTTGTCTTGTGTAAACAATAGTTTCAACCTCAGACTCCTGGGAGCCCATGAAGAAGAGACAGATTTGGGACAGTTGCTGTGCCAAATGTGTTTCAGTTAGGTCTTCACATACTTACATTTTTTCTGCCTCTAGCACTTTATCAATTGCTGAGTATGTATGAGCTTCTTCCACTTTGTGACCACTGTTGTAGTAAAAGTTGTATTAAGGAACAGCTATGCTATATACCTCAGGCTCTCCACAGTTACTCCCTGATGGGATGGCCTGGGCTTGGTTTCATGATGCTAAGATAGCTGGCTTCTCAGGTAAGTGAATTCACCACTCCTACTCTGGTGTAGTGCAGAAAGCTTTCTACCTTTTCTACCTGCCTGTTACTCTTTCCTTTATGGTTGCTCTGACAATTACGTCGAATGTTCTAAAGTTACAACATTGTTAAAGTTACGCTAATTTACTTTCAATAACATATAAAACCCTTACTCTTGTATATCCTGGCCCCATTATTTTACTTATTGAGTTTTCAAAATTATACTTTTACACATTGAATGTAAAAAACACGTTAGTGATTATATATACATGTAATCACTATATATAATATATAATATAATATATAAGTATTATATATAATATACATAATATAATATATATAAGTATTATATATAATATGTGTGTGTGTTTGAAATTATGTGGAGAACCAATTGTGGAGGTGCACACGTTAAATTTTTATATATATTTTAAAATTATTCATGTATTTATCTTTACCTTAATATATATTATTCACACTGCTATTTAGTGTCCATTCATTTTGCCATGAAGTACCCCATAAAGTGTTTCTCAAAGGGTAGTCTAGCGGTAAAAAAAATCAGCTTTTATCTGGGAATGTCATAATTTCTCTCATACTTTTGATGGACACTTTGAACATAAAATTTCTGATTGAATGTTTTTTATTACATCACTTAGAATATATCAGTCTACTGCTCTCTGGCCTCTGAAATAAGAAATCAGTTGTTTATTTTTGAGGATCCTCTGTACATGACTAGCCAATTCTTTTGCTGCTTTCAAGATTCTCTTTCTCTTTGTTTAAAAAGATTGAATTATCAAGTACATTTCAGTGTGTTTGTTTCAGTTTATCTTACTTGGAGTTTATTGAGTTTCTTGGATGCTTTTTTTCTCACCCTTGTGACATTCTTGACCCCTATTTTTAAAAATCGTCCACTGATTGTCTCTTCTCTTTGAATTTCCAAAATGCATCAATAAGGCTGCTTGATGGTATCCCATATGTTTTAGGCTGTGTTCACATTTCTTTATTTTTTTTCTTTCTCTTCCTTACTTAATAATTTCAACTGGTCTTTTTTTAGGTTTGCTGATAATTGTGTTCTATCTGCTCAAGTCTGCTTTTAAATGTCTGTAGTGAGGCCGGGCACGGTGGCTCAAGCCTGTAATCCCAGCACTTTGGGAGGCCGAGATGGGTGGATCACGAGGTCAGGAGATCAAGACCATCCTGGCTAACACGGTGAAATCCTGTCTCTACTAAAAATACCAAAAACCAGCCAGGTGAGGTGGCGGGTGCCTTTAGTCCCAGCTACTCGGGAGGCTGAGGCAGGAGAATGGCAGAAACCCAGGAGGCGGAGCTTGCAGTGAGCTGAGATCTGGCCACTGCAGTCCAGCCTGGGAGATGGAGCTAGACTCTGTCTCAAAAAAAAAAAAAGTCTGTAGTGGATTTTTATTTCATTGTTTTATTTTTCATCCCTAGAATTTTTTTAGTTTTTAAAATAATTTTACCTCTTTTCATTACTAATTTTTGTTCATGACTGTCTGTGTTATGTTTATTCTATTCCCTTCCCAAGAACATTAATTTAGAAAAATATATGTAGTAAAGCCTGCCATTTGGGCAGTGTAGGAAAAGTTTCTGTAAGTTATTATTATTTTTTCTTAGGATGAGCCCTACATTTCTCTTTCAGTTTATGGTTAGTGATTCTGTTAATGCTGAAAAGGGGCATTTAAATATTAAAATACTGTAAATATTTAACTCAGATTTTCTTTCCCTGTGATTGGCTAGGGTTTTGTTTATTTATCATGTAGGCCCTTGCTGTCCTGGAAATTAGTCCTACTGAACTTCTTAGGTCTTCTTTGAGCCTGCACCCATCTGGGGAAGATATGATTACTACCCTTATTTATCATAACTTTTTATTTATATGTTTATTTTTGAATGTTTTTGTAAACAAATTTCTGTCTTCTTAACAGGAAAAGAAGAAAAATTAGGAAAAAATATTCTTTCTCTTTAAATATTCTTTTTTCTCTTAATATTTGGCATGTATTTACAATTCCAAAATCAAAATTATGAAATCAACATTTATCTAACCATCTAATCCACAGATCCCATTCAAACATTACTTATTTTTTCCAAAATTTTCTTTAGAGTTCAGATTCCAATCCAGGGTCATATATTTGTTACTCCAACTTGGAACAGTTCCTAAATCTCCCTTTCTTTCATGACTATGACATTTTTAAAGGGTAATGCCACTTACATTGCAGAATCTCTCATGACTTATAATTTTGACTTTTGTATATGTTACATCATACAGATGATTTCTCCGAAGAATAGCACATGTGTGTAACTTATAAACAAATAAATGGAGGTACATACTCAATTTTTTAACCAGTGGTGACACATATAGATAAAGGGTTGGAAATCACTTGCTAGGTGATCAGCAAGAGTAACCAGCCACTGTCTAGAAGCTGGGTCATAGAAAGAAGAGAATAGGCAGTTCATATTGAGAATTGTTGTGGGAGACCAGGAGCCTTGAGCTGTTGAATCTTGGTTCTGGATAAGTACACAAGCATTCTTTCTTTAAATATTCTTAAAGTTGCTCAAGCAGAAGGAGGAAAGGCCTGCAAAAGGTTTGTGATTTGCTTTAATGTGACCCCCAGAGCAAATGCCAGAGAAAAGGCAAGTAGGCAAGGTAAAAAAAACCTTTACTGACAAACCAAATGTGAGGGAGGGGCGAGGTTCACCGGCCTCTGGCGGTGGAGGCCGACGAAGTTGCTCCCGCATTCTCTGGGGAGGTTCCTAGGTCCGCACAGGAGCAGGGGCCAAGGAACCTCACTCCGGCACTCTCGGGTGATGTTCCTGCGTCCCACACAGGAGGAGAGGCCGAGGAAGTGAGCACCGCATGGCCCGCCAGGAGCGGCTTTTATGTCCTGGGCCCGGGAGGGGAGGGCAGTGGCGGGACATAGGCAGGGCGGGGGCGGGTCGGTAGGCGTGGTTGGGGGGCTCCGGGTTCTCTCCGTCGGAGGTCGGGTTGCGCCTGCTCAGTGGACCCGTGTCTTTCCTGGGCACGGGAAAGTTGACAGTGAAACCCGGAACTGCGCCATCTTGCCTCCGTTCATCCAAACAGTCCAACCTTTTATTGATAATAGTGATAAGGGGCACCGTGGTCTGTCTGGCTACTTCCTGCTGTTAAGAGACGTCATTAAGGTTGGGGTCTATGGTTGGTATTTGCACGCACGGATGAAGAAGCATCTGGTTGAAGGTGACGCGCGTGATCTCTTGAACTTTGGCTCGGAGAAATTTGATTAAAACCGGAGCAAGACATAAGACAAAACAGAGGATTAGTATGGGAATTAGGAACGAGAGCATCTGCTGTATTACGGGCAGCAGCCATACCGGTGGTCCGGGGCTGAAGGGGGTATTGTAGGTTTTTAATTCTGTTTTAGTCCTGTTTAGGGTTTGGATGTTAGTGTTCACTAGGCCTGACTCGCTTACGTAATAGCAGCATTCTTCTCCTAAGAAAGACATGTTCCTCCTTTTTCGCAGTAAGTAAATCTAATGCTCACTTATTTTGTGCTGCTACCTCGCACTGAGGTAATCTGATGCTGCAGCAGAGGCCGGGCTTTTAGCTGAGCCTCTATGGCCTCTTGGATTGAGCTGCTAGAGATTGGGTAGACTGTACCGAGTGGGCAAGTGCCCCAGTTCCAAGCCCTGATGCCACTAAGGAGGTGCCAGGAGACTCCGATGACTAGGGGAAGAAGACAGCCCCTTATTGGAGATCATTAGGAGGATGGTTAAATTGTACGACGAGTTCAGCTACTTCTGCTTTACTATATAAGGTTAAACTAGGTACTAGGGACCTGGGACACAAAGGGATTGAACAATGGATGTTGATGAAGGACCTTGAGAGAGTTTTGTTGCATCAGAAATACCTCCAATGGGAGCCGTGTGGGTCTTAGCGGGTGGCTGGGTATAGTTACACACCAGGAGGTGTTTGGGGTAGAGTAGCAGAAAGGAAGGATTGGACTTTCTGGGCTTTGGTATAGTGGGACTTGGAGTAAAATGTTTTTTGGGGAGGTGCCTATGGAGTTAGTGGTAGCCTTGAAAGCAGTAGGTAAGGGGACTTCCACTAAGGGGGCTCTTTCAAGGGCCGCACAGAGGAAACAGTGGGAGAGATTTTGTAGGTTGGCTGCCCATGTTAGGTTTAACCCTTGATGGACTAGTTTTAACCATAAGAAGGGGTCCTTATTGGAGGAGTGCAATTGATCTTTTAAGGCCTTTTCTTGTGCTTGCATGGCTAAGGTTAAATCTGTAGGGCTTGTATGTTTTGAGGAAGGGATTTTTGCTGGACAAGTGTTTCTTTTTATCAGAGAGTGCCATGGGATATGAACTAAGGATTGTGTAGCCTGTGTAGAGTCCACCTTGACTCCGTCTGCCACAGGGGTCCCATGGGTCTTTGATATTTAATTGGTATTGAAGGGGGGTTCGTTGATTCGCAATGGTGAAGAGAGCAGTGGGTTTCGTCTGTCTCAAGGTTGCATAATGGATCTTACAATAATATAAGGCATCCTAGGTTCTTTTGTTTCCAGTAAGTCTTACAATTGTAATGTGTCTGATCATGCAGGAAGCAGAGAGCCTTAGCTCCGGCCGCACTGCAACACGATACGGGTGAAATTTATAGTGAGATGGGGTTGGCAGCCTGAAGGGGGGCAGTCAGCAGTGTGCCTTGTAGCTGTGAGTGCTGTTTATTTTTGTGTGACCAAGTTTCAACTACAGAGAATCTCCATATGAAAGTTGGGTTGTTAACAGAGATTGAAATGCAAGAAAAAGATAGTATAAGTGTGAAATAGTACTTCATCTTCAGTGTACACAGGGTACACCTTGTCACTGAAGATGTTCTATAAAGGTAAGCTGGAGAACCCCTGATGGGCTATTATCTGGAGGCAAGTAGGGATCCGGGTAAGATGTTGGAATTCTGTTATGTTTATATAGAGTATGGCGAGAAATCGGGATAAGCTCAGGGGTCAGGAAACATGCAGTGGTTGGAGAGTTGGGTGAATTTGAGACAGGTGGGGTAAGTCTAGTAGATGTCCACTGATTGTGTTCTGCGGGGGCCTTTTTTAATTGTGATATATGGACCCAGTGCGTGTGTCCTAGAAGTTTGGCTGCTGTGTATGTGGATAGGAGGACAGTTATAGGGGCCTCTCCACCTAGGCTGAAGATCTTTGGCTTGGATATCTTTTAAGTATACTTGGTCTCCTGGGCTGAGAGAGAGATGTGGGCTATAGGTGTCTGTTGGACAGGAGTGTGCTAGTTTCTGCAATTGTCTCAGGAGTTGTCTCAAGAGGGTGAGGTATGGAGATAAGTTGCCAGTGGGGAATAAAGGGTGGGTAACTGCTGGAGGGAGAGGGGCCGCCGTAACTTAATTCAAATGGACTGAGGCCTGTTGGACTCCGTGGGCTGCTCGCAGCCGGGTTAGGGCCAGGGGAAGGAGAGTTACCCACGATTGTCGAGTCTCGAGGAGAGTTTGGTGAGTTGCTGCTTAATGAGCCCTTGGCCCTCTCTACTTTACCAGAAGACTGAGGTCTATAAGGGATGTGGAGTTTCCAGGGATTTGTAGGAGGGCTGCGACCTGTTGGACTACCTTGGAGATGAGAGCTGGGCCGTTGTCAGACTGGAGTGGAGCAGGAGGCCAAACCTAGGAATAATGCGTTCAGTGAGTATGGAGGCAACTATATTGGCGGTTTCTCCTGTAGTAGGATAGGCTTCTATCCATCCTGAAAAAGTATCAATGAAGGTTAAGAGATATTTGAATTTTTTATGCCCTGGCATGTTGGTAAAGTCAATCTGCCAATCTTCGCCTGGTTGGTGCCCTCTGAGTTGATGGCTCGGATGGGGGTTGCGCAATGCGCTTGAGGGTTTGACTTGAGACATGTGGAACACTGTCGGTTGATTATAATTAGGTGTTTCATGAGTGTGGGGCAGTGAATGAGGGCTTAGGAGGTTATAAAAAGCTTTGGGTCCTATGTGTAGGGAATTATGTATGTCTTTTAGAATGGTGTGGAGTTGAGTTTCAGGAATAACTAATTTATTATTGAGGTAAATCCAATTGTCTGCGGCTAGTTTGGCTGTTGAATCTTGTAATAGTTTGGCCTTTTCCTCTTGGTATAAGTAGGGGTATATTGGAGAGAGAAAGAAAGAGAGGAAAGCGTGGGAGTGAGAATCTGGCTACCGACTTGGCAGTGGTGTCGGTAAAGTTATTGCCAGCCACCACCAGTTAGATGGAGTCTGATGACCTTTACAGTGTATGATGGCTGCTCTGGAAGGTGCTGATAAAGTGTCTAGCAGTTTGAGTATCTGTTTTTTGTTGACTATAGGGGTACCACTGGTGGTTAAAACCCTCTCTCTTTCCAGATGACAGAGTGGGGTGTGCAATCAAGAAGGCATACTTGGAGCCTGTGTACTATGTTTACCATTTTTCCTCGGATAGGAGGAGAGCCCTGGTTAGTGCGATAAGTTCTGCCTGCTGTGATGTTGTTCCTTGAGGTAAAGGCTTAGCTTCTAGGACAACAGAAGATGTAACTACCGCGCATCCTGCCTATCTGTTTCCTAGAGAATTTATAAAAGAACTGCCATCTACAAATAGGGTTAACTGTGAGCCTTCCAATGGCTGGTCATGTAAATGTAATGACTAGGTGGTTGGGCCTCTAAAAGTTTTGGACAGAGTGTTCAGTACTAGGTTGCTTGAGAGGGTCAGGAATAGGGTTGCTGGATTCAGAGAGGAACAGACTCCTAGGGCAATGGTGGAGTCCTCTATGAATAGGAGGTGAAAGAGTTGGAGTCTGGATGGGGTTAGATGGCTAATACTTCTGTGGGCAATAAGATCTTGAAGGCGGTGAGTAGAAAAGACTGTTAGATTACCACCCCTAATAAGTTTCTTTGCTTCTTGGGTTAGACAGGCTGCTGCTGCCAGGGCCCAAAGACAGGGCTGCCACCCTTGTACGGTGGGGTCTAATTGTTTAGATAGATATGCCACGGGGTGGTAGGTGGCGCCTGTAGATTGGGCTAAAAGACCCACTGCAACTTTTTGTCTTTCATCTGTGAAAAGCTGGAAGGGGCGTTGGAAATCTGGGAGTGAGAGAGTAGGATGTGAGAGAAGGCCGGTTTTCAGGTGAGTGAAATGTTTATAGATTAACTTTGGGTTAGACAAAGGTCCTTGGGGAGTCTCCTTGACAGCCTGCATATAGAGGCTTAGCCAAGATTCCGAAATTAGGAATCCAGTGTCTGAAAAATCCTACTAGGCCCAGGAAGGATTGAATTTCCTTAGCGTCTTGAGGAGGAGAAAGATTTTGTATTAGAGTTAAGCGGTCTGTAGTAAGTGAGCACATCGTAGGAGTGATCTCAATACCTAATATATGACACATTGTTGTGCGAGTTGAGCTTTGTGTTTGGATATTTGGTAACCTTTGGATCCTAGATGATTAAGGAGGATGCAGTGTCTAAAAGAGAGTCCTGTCCCATGGGACTACAGAGTAAAAGGTCATCTACATATTGGAGAATTTTACCGTTGGTAAGAGGACAGGAGGCTAAGTCTTTTGCTAGGGCCTGCCCAAAGAAATGGGGGCTGTCTCGAAACCTTGGGGAAGCACTGTCCATGTCAGTTGGGTGGAGGTATGGGTGTTGGGTCTTCCCATGTAAAAGCAAAAAGAAACTGACAATCTGGGTGCAGGGGAATAGTGAAAAATGCATCTTTTAGATCCAGTACAGAAAGTGTGTTGTATTAGGTGGAATGAGAGAAAGAAGGGTATAGGGGTGGGAACTACCGGATGGGTGGGACAAACAGCTTCGTTGATAAGACGAAGATCCTGCACTAACCAAAAAGTTCCATCTGCCTTCTTTACAGGTAGGATTGGCGTGTTACAGGGAGAATGAATGGGGATGAATATGTGTTGGCTGAGTAAGCTAGTAATGAATGGTTTTAGTCCTCGTAAGTGCTGTGGAGAGAGAGAACTGTGGGCGGGTTGGAAACTGAGATGGTTTCTTAAGTTTATAAAGTATTGGTGGATGATGTTCCGCCACGACAGGAGTGGAGGTGTCCCACACTTGGGGGTTGATAGGAATGGGGAAATCGGGGAAAGGGTTAGTAGGATTGTTGGAGTCATTGAGTTAGTCAATACTAGAAGCAGATGGCGGGTAGGGTGGGGGCGCTAGTAGGGATGGAGATACAGGCTTTCAGTTGACTTAAAACATCTCGGCCCAGGAGGAGAGGAGAGTGGGGCGTGAGGGGATAATGAGGAACGAGTGTGCAAAATAGTTGTTGGCCAGGCAGCAATTGAGGTGGGGTTTTTCGAGGGCTGGATGGGGAGCCATTGACTCCTACAACAGAAATATTGGAGGGAAGGCTAGGCCCTTCGAAAGACAACAAAACAGAGTAGGTAGCCCCCCTGTCGATTAAAAAATTAATTGTCTTGCCCGCTACCAGGAGAGTTACCCGCGGCTCAGCGAGGGTAATGTGGGTCCCCGAGTCCTGGCACCTTCAGTCATCATCCAGATGTAAGAGCTGGAAGGAGCTCCCAGGGTCCTGAGAAGGGACATCATGCTGAGGCGCCACGCCCGTTCTCAGGATGGGATAGTCAGAATTCCAGTGCCCTTCTTTGTGGCATGCTGGACAAGGAGTTGTTGGCAGACAAGGGTTAGGACACTTTTTAGCCCAGTGTCCAGCTACTCCACACTTGTAGCATGTTCACACTGGCTCAGATGGTTGGGGACTCTGGGGACACCTATTAAGCCCATGCCCTGGGTTACCACATTTATAGCAAGCCCCTTTTATTGTCTTTGAGCCTCCGGGCATTTTGCTCTCCAGTTTTGGGTTACGGCTAGGCTGCAAAGCAGCAACTGAGGCTTGAGTCTGGAGCTGTACCTTCTGCTTTAGGCGGGCCTGTCGTTTGACCTCAGCCATTTCCTCCCTTGAATTATAGACCTTGAAGGCCAACTTGACTACGTCTTGAATAGGAGTTTGAGGTCCATCCTCTGCCTTTTGGAGTTTTTTCCGAATATCCGAGGCCGATCGTGAAATAAAATATGATGCTAGTATAGTGGCCCCGGCTGGGGAAGCTGGGTCTAACCGAGTGTATTGAATTAAAGCCTCAGTTAGCCTGTTTAAAAATGTGGCTGGGTTTTCATCTGGATCTTGAATAATTTCTTTTAGTTTATTGAAATTTACTACCTTATTTGAGGCCACCTGCATACCAGCCAGAAGACACTGAGTCATCATATCTCATCTTCGGCGGCCTGGCTGGCCTACTTGATAGTTCCAGTCTGGGTCTATAGAGGAGACTGCTTGTTCCCCCAGTGTGAACGTAGGGTCTGTTAAGTGTAATTGGTTGGCATGCTGCCTGGCGGCCAGCAGGATGCGCTCTTGGCCTCAGGGTTTAGAGTAGAGGTAAGAAAAATCTGGAGACCATGCCAGGTTAAATCGTAGGCCTGGCAAAGGTATCTAAAGTCTTTGGTATAAATTGTAGGGTTGGCAGAAAAATCTCCTAAGCGTTTTTCAATCTTTGAAAGATCTGCTAGTGAGAAGGGAACATGAACTCCAACTATGCCCTCTGCTCCGGCCACCTCATGCAACGGTGCCAGACCGCAGAGCGGGGCTGGATAGGGTGGGAGTAGGAGCGGGGGCAGCTAGGCAATCTTTAGAGCGGGTATGGGCAGAGATAAGGAAACTAAAATGACCAGGTGGAAGTGCCGAAGGGTCGGAGGGAACTATAGCCTCAACAATGATGGGAGGGGCTGTGGAGGGAGGCGGAACAACTGCCAGAGCGGGGGTGGGGCCCAAAAGAGGAGGTGGGGCCGAAGTGGGAGGTGGAGGTGGGGTATACGGCAGGAGTGGAAGGGAGGGAGGGGAAGTAAGGTCTTCGGGCAACTCAGACAGGAAAGATGACTCCTCTTTTTCGGACTCTGATAGGCCTGCGTCCCTAGCCAAAATGACTTGATCCAAGGACACTGGCAACACAGGTCGGTACGAGAATGCGAGGCCCAAAATCCTTGTATATAATAATTTTGGGCCACTTGCCTAAGCGTTGACCAAAACTACTGAGGTCGGTCAAAATGTTATGGTCTAGAGTGCCCTCAGGTGGCCATTGAGACTGATTGTCTAATTATATTGTGGCCACGCCACAGTGGAGAGGAACACAGTCGCTTTCACCCAAGATCTTGTTCTAATTGCAAAGTTTTGAGGTTTTTCAGAAAACACCCTAAAGGGGAGTCTCTAGGTATTTTGGATTGGGGGTTTCCCATTGCCTTCCTCTCGCCAATAGGCGGAAATGGAAACCGAACTCTACCTGGCTACAAAGCATCCTTTGGAGCCACCAGAGACCGGTGAGAGCCTCCTGGAGCTGGAATTCAGATTACCTCCAGGCAGACGTCTCCATCCTGGACAGGTCTCCCACGGAACGGAATGGAGTTTACCTCCAGGCAGATGTCTCCGTCCTGGACGGGTCTCACACGGAACAGAATGGAGTTCCTTTGGGCAGATGTCTCTGCCCTTGGGAACTTCCCTGGGCCACCAGGTGACCGGAAAAAAAGCCTTGGGCCTGCGCAGGACTTCTGGTCAAGCAATATGAGAGGGGGGCAGAAGGTACTCACCCATAGGAGACTTGGAGGTGGGGAAAGCGATGTCCAGGTCCTGGTCTGTCTGGGGCGTGAAAAGAGGAGGCTCCTCGGACCTTGGGGGGCCCTGAGGAGGGGTCTCCTCCCGGGTTTCGGCACCAGCTGATTTGCTTTAATGCGACCCCCAGAGCAAATGCCAGAGAAAGGCAAGTAGGCAAGGCAAAAAAACTTTATTTACAAAACAAATGTGAGGGAGGGGCGAGGTTCACTGGCCTCTGGCGGTGGAGGCGACGAAGTTGCTCCCACATTCTCGGGCTAGGTTCCTAGTCCGCAGAGGAGCAGGGGCCAAGGAAGCTCACTCCGGGCTCTCGGGCGAGGTTCCTGGGTCCCACGCAGGAGGAGGGGCTGAGGAAGCTCACTCTGGCGCTCTCGGATGAGGTTCCTGTGTCCGGGGTACCAGGAGGGACCAGGAAGTTCGCACTGCACGCCCGCGCGGAGCGGCTTTTATGTCCTGGGCCCGGGAGTGGGAGGGCAGTGGGCGGGACATAGGCGTGTGGGGGGGGGCGGATCGGTAGGCATGGCTAGGCGGGCTCCGGTTTCTCTCCGTCGGAGGTCGGGTTGCGCCTGCGCAGTCGACCGGTGTCTTTCCCAGGCGCGGGAAATTTGACAGTGAAGAACCCGGAACTGCGCCATCTTGCCTCCGTTCGTCCAAACAGTTGGGTAGTGAAATAATGGCTATTCACGTATGTCAGGACCGCTATAATCAGTAGCAGAAATTGGTGCACAAGTCCTTCTGAGATTTAAAATGCAGGGTCCTTTCTGTTTATCACCATTCTTGCAAGCTGCTCCAGAAGTATTTGCAAGGCAGCATACCACAGAGGTGGTTAATAAAGAATAAATAGCTGCTGTTTATCTATGCTATAAAATGGATAAAATTTAATTATTGTTTACTATACAAATCTTTTTGGAAGCTGTAAACCTTCAGGTAAACTCTGGGATTCCAAAAAAATTGCATCATACTAATTCTGACCCTGCACCTATTGTATAGTTGAAGTGACAGATATATAGTGCTCTGGAGTAACTTGTCATGCTTTTCCCAGAACTTGTATCATCTTACTTTTGACCTCTGTGTTATTACACCTAAAGAAAGACTTTCTTAGAAATAACATAAATAAATTTTTCGTTAAAGGTACATTTTTGCCAGTCTTTGTCTTTTTATGCATGAGTTCATGTTTAAATTTATTACAAGTCAAACATTACTTATTCTGAAATTTAATTCCTTGTTGTCAATATTTTAATTATTTTATTTATCCTTAATTCCTGTTTGCTCATTTAAAAATTTGGTTAATTTAGAAAAAATTATGTATTTTTATATTATAATTAGTTATAATTGGAACTTCAGTGATTATTGTAAATTTAAAATAACCTACTTTTAATAACACTAACTTGTTTCAATAACCTGAACTTCAATTGAAATAATATAAAAATGTGCTGCTTTTTGCTTTCCTATTCTTCTAAATTATATTATTTTCTCATATTATATGTGTAAACAGTGAGTGCTCAGTAATACATAACTTTGCCAGGGTTGTGATAGTAATAGCAATTTTCTTTTAAAGAAGGTTAGTCACAAATTATTTCAGCTTTCCTTTATCTAGACATGTTTGCTTGTGTATCATTTTACCATTTATAGATTTCAAATTTGATAGAAATTTTTTTATTAAAATTTTGATATCCTACTGCCTTCTGACTTCCATAGTTTCTAATGAACAATCATCCATTAATTTTAATCAAGGCTCATATGAACATAACAAATTGCTTATAACTTTCTGGTTTTACAATTTTCTTTGTCTTAGTTCTTGACTGACTATAATGTTTCTTGATGTGTATATTGTTGACTATATTCTGGTTGAAGATTTAGATTTTTAGTTACGTTTGGGAAATATTCAGCCATCTTTTTGCTTTCAGATTTTTTTTTCCTCTTCTTTTACTGTATACATGAGATGCCCATATTGCATGTATTGGTATAGCTCATGGTATTCTATTTACATTTTAGCATTAAAAAAAAAATTTTTTTTCAATTCTCAGACTGGGTATTTCAGTTTTCATTTTTAAAGTTGACTGAATATTTTCCTGCTCAAGTGTGCTGTTAAAGTCCTTGTTTTAGATTTCTTTCCGTCATTGTGCTCTTTATCTCAAATTTTTCATATTTTTAAATATTTTGTCTCATTGTTGCTCTCATGTTGTTCTTTCATCAATTCTGTGTCACTTTTCTTTAGCCCTACTTAAAACTGTTGTTTTAAATTCTTTATCTATAAAATTTGGTATATTTCAGTTTCTGCATTTACTTTACCTTAGTCATATATTTCTATTGGTTTTTACATTTTCGTTTTGCAGAAAACAATATTCAAAATGTCCAAATGTGCTAACTCTGAAATCTAGTTTTTCTTCATTTCTCCAATCTGCTTTCTTAGATGTTAAAAGCTTAGCTTGTGTTCCATTAGCATTTTGAATAAGAGCAATTTTAAAACTATCACTTTTTAAAAATTAGATCTGTATTAACACTCTTCTTTAACTCTCAGGGGGATTGCTTATAATTCTGTCTTGGCCTTCACTTTCTTCTCACACTGAAACTATAGATAAACTTGAGAATTAACCTATATTGTTTTATATATTTTTGATAAAATTTTCCGTCGTGAATATAGACATGATTTTCTAAATCTTTCAGTACATTAAACTGCTTTTGAATATTCAGATTTTTTCAAATAAAGATCTCTTCAATTTTTGATTTTTATATTGTCTGTCTATTGGATAAAAACTGTATTCTTTTTTCTGAGCAACTTAAATATTTATGACCAATTTCTGGCATTTTCAATGAAGAATGAGTTCTGGGTTAGGCAAAACAGAAATAAAAGTATTTCATCAATTTCCCCTAGATACACTCGAAAAAAAACGTAACACTTTAGCAAGTAAGGGCTTCTTTACTCCTTCCAGAAGCAGGATTCAGGGCTTCACATTGAAAATTTGGATTTCAATTTTGATAAGCCTTCATTTGTGCTTAGGAGATAGTATGCTAAATTTTAAAAAATTAACAATTTTATAATTGTATCTCTTGATGACACGTTCACTTGGTTAATATGAACTATTTATTTCCAAGTTTCAGGCTGTTTATGAAAGGTTTAAGTTTTCTTTGAAGGGTTTGAAGCTGCTTTTGCTGCACTTTTTAAAAATTTGTATCTACAAAGCATTGATTTTTTCTAATCTCGGTTTATTTTTATCTATGAGATTTATGTTTTTATCTTAAAATTTTCTTTAAAATACTTAAATTATGGGTTATACTTCCAATTTGGGATTTTAGATGTTAGGTTTTTGTGTTACTGGTTATGCTATGGAGTTTTTTATTTGTGTTTTATTAATTGAGGTTCTACATTCCACATAAAATATGTGAGACAAGATCAGTATAAAGTATATTTTGGTTTTATATAAAACAAATGTACAATAATTTGCTTAAAGGTGACTTTCAAGTAAAATCTAAATAAGATAATAAGAAAATAATTATGTAAACACGCAGCAAATTCAACAAGTATGATGATCCCTGGTGGAAGCCTGCTTAAGTTGTTAAAAAATAGTCAGGTTCCTGTGGCTGAAGCAGGTTGTAGAAGGAAAATAATTATAGATGATGAACTCATACAAGTAACAGATAGTCACTATGATTGTCTAGGGATTTTATAGGTTAGTAGATTACACTTTAGTTTTCACTCTAAGCTGAGTTTATGACTTGAAGTGGAATTGGTAAGCTTGTTACTAGCATCTAGTACTGAAAGTTTAGAAATGCTGCTAAATATCCTAAAATCTAGAGTCTCAGGCACTTTTGAAAAATTAACACTGTTGAACAATCTCTCAAGAAAATATTTTTAAAACACATGTTAAAATTATTTGATTATATTTGAAGATTTCTTAACTCAGTCTTTTATTTCCTATATCAGAAGGATTTTAAAAAGCTTATGTAAAGTTTCGTTGATTCAAGTTAGGTAAGCATTAGTAAAGTGAAGTCAGTTAGCTAATCAATGATTACAAACTAAACCATGTATTCCTTATTCTCTCCTTTTTTCCCATTACTTTTTAATATTTCTGTAAAACACTAATATAGAAAAATAAAACACTATGCAGTCTCTATTTTGGGGGTACCAAGCGAGAAAAGTCAATCGATGGCATTTGGGATAGAGCTAATCTTGACTACAGCTTGAAGGCGCACATATTACACAGGCACACATGTGCAATGGCACACTATATTACACATTCACACTGTGCATAAACCTTGTCTTACGATTTGAAAGTTGCTAAGATATTACACTAAGCAAGCCAAATAAAAACAAAGCTTTCAAAGATTATAGCTGGGGTTAGAGAAATTTTCCTTTTGCTAAAATTGTTGAGTAAAATAAATATTCAACTATATTCTACTGCTTAAAAAATTATTTTATAGAATTTGCATACCGGGCATCTTTTATCAGAATTATTTGTCTTCCATCATGTTCTAAAATAATAAAAGATAAATACATTCACAAAATGCTTGTTAGACAATAAGATAAAATAAGATACATGAATTAGGAAATTAATGAAATATGAAAAAATATGTGAAAATATTAAGGTAAATCCAAAAAGGAGGTGAATTCATACAATGGAAAATCTTTTATGTTTGAATCAAAAATTTCAGAACATTCAGGTTAGTAGGTAGCAACATGGCAATTATCCACATTTATAATACTCAAGTTGTTCTCATTTAACACCTGAAGTTTTTGCTGTGTAATCGATCCTAGAAATTTCTCTACAAGAGAGAACTCATATCTGTATAGAGCTTGTTTTTTCTCCAAAATTAATAAATTGCTATTCAATGCCTAAAGTAAACAGACAAGATGTATTTTTTTTTTCTTAACGAACTAAGGGAGAGTTAAGCTATTTAGATACATTCTTTGAAAAATACACACAATGTGAAATCAAGGCATTAGTTGACATTAGATGGTGTATACAAGCTGACATTTGTAGAAATGAAGTTATTCAGGCCAAACTTGTGGCACAAGAGGTATATTTATTGAAGCCTGTGCTTTACTTACTGATTTTTCAAAGTGCTGGCACTGTTTTATTATGATTGTTGTTATTATTACTTATAAAAGATGTTTCACTGAGGCAGTGAGGTTATAGATTGCTTATATTTATGCCTGATTTAAATGGTTACATTTTACCATTATTACAGAATCAATTCCTAAATCTGTGTGAAAGTTTAATTGCTATTTCCTAAGAAAACATAATACACCCATATTCTTAAAGAAATAAATTGTATGGCCAGGCGTGGTGGTTCAAGCCTGTAATCCTAGCACTTTGGGAGGCCGAGACGGGAGGATCACGAGGTCAGGAGATCGAGACCATCCTGGCTAACACGGTGAAACCCCGTCTCTACTAAAAAAAAAAAAAAAATACAAAAAACTAGCCAGGCGAGGTGGCGGGCACCTGTAGTCCCAGCTACTCGGGAGGCTGAGGCAGGAGAATGGCGTAAACCTGGGAGGCGGAGCTTGCAGTGAGCTGGGATACGCCACTGCACTCCAGCCTGGGCGACAGAGCCAGACTCCGTCTCAAAAAAAAAAAAAAAAAGAAAAGAAAAGAATAAATAGTATGTACTAATTGGTAACTATATATTAAGCAACTCCTCTGATGTAGGTTCTAGGGCACTGGCAGTAACTAAATAGAAAAATGAGTGCTTTTGGAGTGTTTGTTTTACAGAAATCAGAATGAACCATTTAAACCCAGACACACACACACACATATATGTGTTTTTTGATATAGAATTAGTTTATTTTATCACTGTCAAATCAGTTGACTTAGTAAAAGAAGTTTTACCGTTTTAATATTTATTCAAATAGTGCTTTTTGAGAATACATACAAACTGTATACTTCGCCGTCCCTTTCTGTGTATATATATAGCCACACACAAACATATACACACACAGAGTGTAATATATACATATATGGGAGGTTTTGAAGTATTAACTTATATAATCAAAATAGGCTGTCTGTAAGCTCAGGAGCAAGGAGAACAAGTCTGAGTCCCAAAACTGAAGTAGTTGGAGTCCAGTGTCCGAGGGCAAGGAGCTTCCAGCGTAGGAGAAACATGTAGGTTTGGAGGCTAGGCTCATCTCACCTTTTCCCATGTTTCTGTCTGCTTTACATTCACTAGAAGCTGATATTATTGTGCCCACCAGAGTAACCTGGGTCTGTCTTCCCCAGCCCACTGACTCAATATTAATCTGTTTTTGGAAAACACCCAAGGGATACAACCCAGGTTAATACTTTGTATCCTCAATCCAACCCAATTGACACTAAGTATTAATCACTGATCCATCCCTTGTCAATTTGAATCCATACACATTTTCTGAGATAATACATAATGTTCAAATAAAGACAAAAATTAGGTTATAATTACAAATACCATAATACAAAAAAATAGGTAATATTTACACCTAGCATAATGGAACTATCTTTTATACAACCAGGAACACTAATCTCTAACACAAACACTATTATGTAAGTGACCTATGCTCAAATGCTGATATGAAGTCAATATATCTTACGTCACATAATAAAAGGAAAGAAAAAAAGAAGATATTTTCTTACTACATGTGTATATATGTACAAACTGTTTTTTACAAAAAAAAGGAAGAAATACTTAAGACAAAGTCCTCATTTCTGCAGCTGGTCATGTGTTTATAGCTGGTATGGATGACTAACTTCTTCTACTACCCTTTCTGTGCTTTCTTTGCCTTCAGCAAAACAACTCAAGAGGTCGTGTTTTTTTGTTTGTTTGTTTGTATGTTTCTTTTTTTCTTTTTTCCTAATGTGTGATGCAAACCTTAATTCCTGAGGGGACTTAACAATGTGTAGTTCTGTCAGGATTGGGCTGTTTTAGTTCCCCATTGACCTTAGTCACAGGTCGTGGTAATACTAAGACACATCCTAATGTGTCTTCTGTATTCCATGCATACTTTTTCTTACCTAATTTGTGGAGCAGTAGACTGATATCCTCTTAATAGTTTGGATCACTCACCTCAGTCAACACTGTAACTTCTTTCTTAGACTTTAACTCAAAAGAAGGAGAAGTCCAAAGTGTCCAGGTGGCAATCTTAACTTCCAGTTTGATGGAATCATTACTGTGTCTTCTGGTTGCAGCATTTCTCCCTTGGGAACTAAGACTTCTAGGCCAGCAGAACATATGTCATGGAAACAGAAAGCAAAAATATTGCTAGTGGGTCACTAGGGGTGATGGCGAGTGGTGACATTTCTACTTACATCCCTTGATGTATGGACCCATGAATTATGGCTATGAGAGAAACAGTACCATATATCCCATGCTGATTCAGAACATATATGGTCTTTTAGAGAACTTTGCCACAGTGCTTTATTCTCTCATAGTTG
The DNA here is from genome assembly GCF_009764315.1 of Trachypithecus francoisi. Lineage (NCBI taxonomy): Eukaryota > Metazoa > Chordata > Mammalia > Primates > Cercopithecidae > Trachypithecus > Trachypithecus francoisi. The sequence continues at coordinate 32,525 of NW_022680488.1, read as the reverse complement.
GCATTGTAATTGTAACTTCAAAAGGCTATTGCACCATTCTATTTATCCAGCTGTTTCAGGATGGCAAAAAAAAAAAAAAAAGATAAAAACAGTGAATTCAATGAACAGAAACCCAGTGTCACACTTCCTTAACTGCATTTTGTGAGTCCATACTTCCTTAGCTGTAAAGTGAATGTGTTGTTGAGAGAAAATGCTGTGTGGAATACCATGATGATGAATAGAGCATTTTGTGAGTCCACTGATTGCAGTCTTGGCAGAAGCATTGCATGAAGAATAGGCAAATCCATGAGAAATGTAAGTGTTTATTCCAGTGGTACAAACCTCTGCCCTTTGCATGATGGAAGAGTTCCAAGATAATCAACCTGCCACCAAGTAGCTGGCTGATTACCTTGAGAAATGGTACCATACAAGGCCTCAGTATTGTTCTCTGCTGCTAGCAAGTTGGGCACTCAGCAGAGGCCGTAACCAGGTCCAGCCTTACTAAGTGGAAGTCTATGTTGCTGAGCCCCTATGTAACCTACATTCCTGCCACTATGGCCACTTTTTTCATGAGCCCATTGGGCAATGACATGCTGGGGAAAGAGTCAGAGCAGTGTCCACAAAATGGGTCATTCTATCCACTTGATTACTAAATACTTTCTCTGCTGAGGTCACTTGTTCATGAGCACTTACATCAGATAGCAGTATCTTCACAGTTTTTGACCACTCAGTGACCCACCCACATACATTTTTCTCAAATGTCTTTGTCACCAATATTCTAATCATGCTTCTTCCAAGTGCCAGACATCCACACAACCCATTGACTATGACCCATTATTCAGTATATAATCACACATTTGGCCTTTTCTCCTTCCATGTAAAATGTACCACCAGGTTCAATGCTTGAAGTTTTCCCCACTAGGAAGATTTATCTTCATCACTGTCATTCAGGGATGTCTTAGAAAGAAGCTGTAGTGCTTTGGCTGTTGACTTGTGGCTGGTGGCTGCATATTGTGCAGAACCATCTGTGAACCAGGCCCCATTGTTATGTTCCTCTGTCAACTTACCATAAAGAACTTGCCATGAGGCCATCAGTGCAGGCTGGAGGAGAGAAGGTGTTGGTGGCAGGAGTTGAGACCATTGTCATTTAAGCCATTTTCTCATGTGACTTGTGGCTTAGGACCTGTCCAATCCTGGTCATATATATAACACTTCCATTTGATAATAAAATGCTGCTGTGCACAGCCACTTTATGGCTAGATGGGTTAGAAAGCACTCAGTTCATGATAGGCAGTGCAGCTCACATGGTGACCTGATGATGCATAGGCAAATTTTCAGTTTTCACCAAAACCCAGGAACAGGCTAAGAACTGTCTCTCCAAAGCAGATTACTTACCTGCAGAAGAGGGCAGGGCATTGTTGAAAAATCTTAGAGGCCTACACTGTGATTCATCTGTGGAGCTTGTCAAGGGTTCCAAATATCATTCCTATCTGCCACTGACATATCAAGCATCATTGTATCTGTGGGGTCATATACCCCAAGTGACAGAAGAGCTTGCAACGAAACTGCACCTGTTGAAGAGCCTTCTCCAGTTCTGGGTGCCACTGGAAGCTGGCAGCCTTTCAGATCACTCAATACGTGGGCCACAGTGACACACCCAAATGAAAAATATGTTGCATCCAAAATCCAAATATTCCTACAAAGAATTGTGCTTTTTCATGGTTGCAGGAAGTGCCTAATGCAGCAGATTTTTCTTTACCTTAGAAGGAATATTTTAACAGGCTCCAGAACACTGTAGCCCTAGAAATATGACTGAGGTAGAAGTTCTCTGAATTTTAATCAGATTCATTCCCATCCTCTGTTACAAAAATGTCACACATATAAGCCCAGTGTTCTTGCTACTTCTTGCTCATTGGATCAAATCAGCATAATGTCATCAATATTATGGACGAGTATGATATCTAGTAGAAATGCAAAGCAATCAAGGTCTCTCTGAATAAGATTCTCGCATGAAGACAGACAGTTGATATACTGCTGAGGTAGGACAGTAAGGTGTATTGCTAGCCTTGTCAGCTGAAGGTAAATTTTTTCTGTTGGATCTTATGAATAGTAATAAAGAAAAAACCATTTTCCATGGCAGTCAATGGCTGCATACCAGGTACCAGGAGATGTATTAATTTGCTAAACAATAAAACTACATCTGGTACAGCAGCTGCAATTTGAGTCACAACATGATTATGTTTTGATAATCTACTATGATTTTCCAAGATCCATCTGTCTTCTGCACAGGCCAAATGAAAGAACTGAAGGAGAATGTTCTGTTGGGTTACTGCTGAATGTGTAACGAATCCCTTCACGAATGTGATATTGTTTTTTATTTACTATTTTTCTACATAGAGTCAGCTCTAATGGTTTCCATTTAAACTTATCCAGTGTAGTACACCTCACACTACAAGTCAGAGAGCAAATGTGCGGTTCTGCTAACTGCTAAGTATGTCTATGCAAATTATGCATTCTAGCACTGGGAAAATGACTCGGGGATGAGTCCTGGGACCCATGGGAGGCTCTATAAATCCAAGCTAAGCTAAAGCTACATTAATTACCTGACCTCTATAAGTTCCTACTTTAATGGTAGAACCACAATGACATTGTTGGTAATGTAGTGGGGTCCTTCCTCAAGGAGAACTGGCCTCTTTTTCTTTCAAAGAGTCTTGATCTTAAACTGACTCTTATCTGGAAACTGATGGGGGAGGGGCCTGTAATTTTCTGTTTTTATACTTCAAAATAGTTGTTTTTTATTTTGACCAAAAAGTTATCTATTTGTTTAAGTACGAATGCTGTAGGCTTTCTCTCAAATTCACTTCGAGGAACACTGTGACTAATTAGTTAATGCCAGAGTTCCATAGGAGTCAGATTATTCTAACTGCTACTTTCCCTTAGCTATGCTTACCTTGCCTTTGATGGTTGGGTGCTGCATCTTGGCCTCTGCCACCTTGGGATCCAATTTTTCTGATCATAATTAAATTTTGTAGTTGAGTGACTATGGTTCCCACCATTACATCTGACATACAGAGCAGAGCAATTACAAGGCTATTCACAGATGCAAGTTCTTCCCTCACAAATCTATTTCACAAGGCATTGGTAAAAGGTATCTCTTCTGGACTCTCCAAAGTGGGATAAGTAAGTCTACAGAGATGGATCCACTACACCATCCAAATTTCCGTAAACTTTCAGATCTCTTTCTCTACATTAAACCAATGCAGATGAAATATTTCCAGCTCACTCATGGTAGGCCATCTTTTAACCCATATTTCAGGTAACGAAACAAATCAACTATTAAAAGTTTTTTTTTTTCCTCTAAACTTCCCAAGCAGCAATATTAAATGCAAAGTGCCTTCTTAGTGGGCTGTACTCAATAAACTAAGTCTGATTCAACTCCATGTCCCTTCTTCCCCCATTATTCCATAACTTATCATTCATTCCCATGCCTATTCTCCAGATTGCTGTTCAAATAAATGAGATAACTCTAACAGTTCTTTTTCAGTGTAGCACACCACCTCATGGGTCACACTCGACCTCACCTCTAGGAGCCCACCAGAACTTTATTTACAGGTCTAGAAACAAACACAGATATTGGGGATGGCTTCTGAAGAGAATCAATATTATCTTTCCTGGCAACTACCCCAGGGGAAGCCATCACTGTTGCCTCAGTCAGTGCAGGGTTTATCTCTTCAGATCGAGTTGGAAAGGCTGATGGAAGCACTCGTCAGAAAGGGGTTGTTGACACTTCTCAAGATTAGGAAGTTGTTCTTCCTGCCAAAAAAAAAAAAAAAAAAGAAAAAGAAATAAGTTCATCAGAGTTTACACACTAAGTGTCCCAGATTCTTCAGGGTCCTCCCACATGTCCCCATTCAAATTTGCAGGATTTTCTTCTCTTCCAATCAATGCCCTTACTATAAAAGCAGACACCTGATGAGGCTATACATGCATCTTTTATTGCAGGTCAGTTACTCACATGATAACAGCCTGTGTCTGTTTTCCACAATTTTAGCTCTTCCCTACAAGTCATAAGACTCTCACTCAGGGCAAAATTAGCAGATTTGAGGCTCAATATCTGCTTCTGAAGCTGGGAGACAGAATCCTGGGTTCACCATTTTCTCTTATCATTTTATTCACTAAACTTGGGAGCTATCAAACAGCTTCATTGTGTTCCTTGGTTCTTTACATATGGTCAAAGGTATTATTTATAGAGTCACTAAACTCCCTGACTCTCACAATCAGTGAATCAAGAGTGCCAAAATCATTTATTTTACATAAGTCTCTAAACAGTTTCCACCAGACTATCAGTGTTTTCCATATTCTTGGAAGTAGAGTTCATAGCATTTTTGCATCAAATTATACTAGGCAGCCAACTCCAGAAACTTCAAAACAAATGAAAGTACTTCATTTTTAATATTCTGTTCCTCTAGAACCACTTCTGGTACCAAAATCTGTATTAGTCAGGATTCTCTCACAGGGACAGAACTAATATCTGTAGGAGGGTTTATTAAGTATTTAACTTACATCATCACAATGTCCCACAATAGGCTGTCAGCAAGCTGAGAATCAAGGATAACTGATCTGAGTTCCAAAGCTGAACAACCTGGAGTCCACTATGCCAGGGCAGAGAGCATCAGGCACAGAAGGAAGATGTGGGCAAGAGGCTAGTCCATCTCACTTTTTCATGTTTTTGACTGTTTTATATTTACCGGAAGCTGAATAGATTGTGCCCACCAGATTAAGGTTGAATCTGTTTTCCCCAGCCCACTGACTCAAGTGTTAATCTCTCTGGGTAACACTCACACAGATATACCCCGGAATAATATTCTGTATATCTCAATCCAGTTAAGTTGACCCACAGTAGTAACCGTCATAGGTTCCTAGGAATACATTTGCTGCTCTGTACTGAAGCTCCCTTTTTCAAGCCAGTGACACCCTGAAGTCTGGGGCCTAGGCTGATGGACAAGCATGGGAAGTGATGGTGCTTTTATTAAGTGCACCCACTGGTGCCCAATAATCCAATCAGCAATAACTTTATTTTCTTTGAAGCACATAGAATCCTGGACTCAGCCAGACTCAAAGACTCGATAGATTATCAGTTGTGGAGAGGAGCAACCGCTGAAGGGCCTTCTGTCTGCTGAGAGCTAAGGAGGCATGAGAACTCTCAGCAGTATACTGGCGCTACCCACAGCAGGCTTTGCAGAGAGCTGGGGAGATGATGGAACAGCCAGATAGAGAGATAAGCTACCCACTCCAGGGTCTCTTCTATGCTGAAGCTTAGATGTTGGGTCACCGGATATGAAGAGCATTTACCCACTCCAGGGCTTTCTCTCTGCGGAGAGCTTAAAACCTGGTAAGATGACCAGCTGGATGGAGAAGCTACCTACTCCTGGGTCTCCACTCTGCTGAGAGTTGGACACTAATCACTGACATCCTGCCTGTAGAGAGGAGCTACCCACTCTCTCTTCTAAGAGTTGGACCCTCATCAGGACATCTGACCTATGTGGAAGAGCTACCCAGTGAGGGGCTTTTCTGTGTTCTCTGATTTGGCACACATTCTCTTTACATAGCTCACTCTCCATTTATCCATCTACCTCATTATTCCTGAATGCAGAACAATTATTTGAGACCTGCTGAATGATTGAGCTAAAAGAGCTGTAACACGAACTGGGGAAAAAAAGATATGCCTTGCTCATCACATCATGGAAGACAAAAATAAGAGGAGAGTTATGACCCTTCAGGGTGCACAGACCTAGGGGCTCTCAAAGCCAGAGCTGTGACATCTTCTTTAGGACTTTGAAGTTTCTGGCATCTTCAGATGCCTGATCAAGCTGCAGCTTCTCTGTGAGATGGCACTTCAGTTGGCACCTAAAAATTCCTGCCCTGCCACAGCTGGCATGCCTGGCTGTGTGTAGTGGCTGATGCCCACACTTGCTCATACACTCCTTGCCATTCTATGCCACATTTGCCCTTGGCAGCTGTTAAATTCATACCCGTAGTGCAAGCTGTGGGCAACCTCTCAAGCCGGGTGAGTATAACAAACTTAGCAGGCCTGAGCAAATCTCAGGCAAAGGCACCCCTGGCCATAGAGGTTTCTATCTGGCAAGTTGACTCCACCAAAATCCCATGACAAAAGAGGGGATGCCTTACTTCTATTGGATCTTTAAATATTGACAATTGAGTGTCTTACAACTTGACATACATATAGATAGATGATAAATAGATGATAGATGATAGATAGATAGATAGATAGAAGATAGATAGAAGATAGATAGATAGATAGATAGATGGATGGATAGATAGGGGTGTGTGTGTGTGTGTGGTGTGTGTGTGTGTGTGTGTGTGACGGAGTCCCACATTGTCACCCAGGCTAGAGTGCAGAATGCAGTGGCATTATCTCAGTGTACTGCAACCTCTGCCCCCAGGGTTCAAGTGATTATCCTGCCTCAGCTTCTCAAGTAGCTGGGATTACAGGCACCTGCCACCCAGGCTGGAGTGCAGTGGCACGTTCTCGGCTCACTGCAAGCTCCGCCTCCTGGATTCATGCCATTCTCCTGCCTCAGCCTCCCCAGCAGCTGGGACTACAGGCGCACGCTGCCACGCCAGGCTAAATTTTTGTATTTTTAGTAGAGACAGGATTTCACTGTGTTAGCCAGGATGGTCTCGATCTCCTGATCTCATGATCCATCCGCCTCGGCCTCCCAAAGTGCTGGGATTACAGGCATGAGCCACCGCGCCTGGCCAAACTTGATGTTTTTAAACCTTATTTGGAAATTACTATATTTAAAAATTATTTAAAAATTAAATTTGAAAGATTGGTATTTGCATTGAACCACCTGTTTTACTTATACTCTCTTACTCTTTTATATCCTATGAGAGCATATTTCTAAAATACATGACATTGGGGTTCAGCATAGCATTTTTCATGGTAGATTATAAAGTTTACTAATGAAAAATAATTTCTGATTCCTGGATTTTGACATTTTGTACTCATGTAATTTTTTTTGTGAGGAGTTTTCCTGTGCATTGTAGGATGATGAGTAGCATTTCTGGTCTCTTCCACTAAGTGCATTAGTAACCTCTTTTTTTCCTTGGTAGAAATACCTAAACATGTTTGTATCTTGTGGAAGCAAAATTGATGACATTTATTATTCTAGAGAGTTCTGATGAAGAAATAAGAATCTGCTTTTTAAAAATTTGCAGAAATTTTACATGAGATCTCACTATAACTACTGCTATTCTGACATCCTGTCATTTTCTATCATTATTATGTAAGTTAAGACTATAATACTTTGCTTTTTGCAGGATAGTGTTGAAAACACAGGCTAAACAGATGTTGAACAGCTGCTATAAGAGGCCACATTTGGGTAAGAAATGAGTTATTTGTCTTTATCTCAAAGAGCTCACCATAACTAATTATTACAGAAATGCAAATCTAAACTGCAATAAGATAGCATCTGAAGTCAGTCAAAATGGTAATTAATAAAAAGCCAAGAAAAAACAGATGGTGGTGAGGCTGTTCAGTAATAGGAATGCTTTTACATTGTTGTTCAGAATGCAAATCAGTACACTGTGAAAAAGTGTGTGATGATTAATCAAGTATTTAGAATCAGAAATACCACTGGACGCAGCCATTACATTACTGGATATATACCCTTCCAAAAACAAGTCATTCTGTTACAAGGATACATGAATGTGTATGTTTATTACAGAACTATTCACAATAACAAAGACGTGAAATTAAACCAAATGCCTATCAATGACAGCATGAGTATAGGAAGTGTGGTACATTTACAAAGTGAATTTATATGCAGCCATAAAAAGGAATGAAATCGTGTCCCGTGAAGGGACATGGATGAAGCTGGAAACCATCACCCTCAGCAAACTGACACAGAAACAAAACGCATATAAGAAAGCAAACACTGCATTTTCACACTCATGTATGGGACCTGAACATTGAAGACACATAGACACTGGGAGGGAAACATCACACACGTGGGTCTGTCAGGATGAAAAAGAGCTTCAGGCCGGGCGCGGTGGCTCAAGCCTGTAATCCCAGCACTTTGGGAGGCCGAGACGGGCGGATCACGAGGTCAGGAGATCGAGACCATCCTGGCTAACACGGTGAAACCCCGTCTCTACTAAAAAAAAAAAAATACAAAAAACTAGCCGGGCGAGGTGGCGGGCGCCTGTAGTCCCAGCTACTCGGGAGGCTGAGGCGAGAGAATGGCGTAAACCCGGGAGGCGGAGCTTGCAGTGAGCTGAGATCCGGCCACTGCACTCCAGCCTGGGCGACAGAGCGAGACTCCGTCTCAAAAAAAAAAAAACAAAACAAAAAAACAAAAAAACAAAACAAACAAACAAACAAAAAAAACAAAAAAGAGCTTCAGGGTAAATAGATAAATTATGCAGGGCTTACTACCTAGGTTATGGGTTAATATGTGCGTTCAACAACCATGGCACTTGTTTGATTTTGAAATAAACCTTCATGCCCACACATGTACCATGGAATTTAATATAAAGTAAAATTAAATAAAAACAAGAAGGCATTTGTTTTTGTAGAGGTTATAGTAACTTTGAAATATGTGCCACACTTTAAGACTTTTTGTTTGAAAGATGGAGCCTCTCTCTGTCCCCAGACTGGAATGGTGCGATCCGGGTTGACTGCAATCTCTGCCATCTGGGTTGAAGTGATTCTCCTGCCTCGGTCTGCCAAGTAGCTGGGATTAAAGGCACATGCCAACACACCCAGCTAATTGTTGTATTTTTAATAGAGATACGATTTCACTGTGTTGGCCAGGATAGTCTCCATCTCCTAACCTTGTGATCCACCCGCCTTGCTCTCCCAAAGTGCTGGGATTACAGGCGTGAGCCACCATGCCGAGCCTTAAGACATTTTTAAAATATAATCACAAATCAGTTTCTGACAAACTGCATTGAAAAGTACATAAGCAGTACATTTCAATTCTTCTTTGACTGAATTTATTTCCTTTTATTTTTGGAGTGGAATCTCACATTGTCCCTTTGGCTTGCGTGCAGGGTGCAATCTTGGCACCCTGCAACTATTTGCCTCACAGTTAAAGTAATTAATCTGCCTCAGCCTCTTCGTTAGCTGAGATTACGGGTGGGCACCACCACAGCTGATGGAGTTTCACTATGCTGTCCAGACTTGTCACTAACTCCTGACCTCAACTAATTTGCCTGCCTTATCCTCAGAACAGGCAGGGATTACAGGTGTGAATGACCATGTCTGACCCTTGATTGGATTTATAATTGAGAAAAATACACATCTTGCAAAACTTTATTTTTATATCATATTTTTACAAGTTTATTTATATATACTAATTCAAGAAAAAACAATGTAACTTTAATGCATTCTCTTTTATTCTAAATAAATTTATTTCCATTTTTATTTAATTAAAAGTATAGGTTAATTTAGAATGTTATTTTTCTTCTGGGTAAAGTTCTCAGGTTTTAGAAATTTCTTTAAAAACCTAATTTGAGAAACTAATTACATTTATTGATTATACTTGGGATTTTCTTAGGATTTGCTTTTGTAAGAAAATTCAAAATTGTTTTAAGATAAAATGAGATTTTTATATCAAATAATCTTAGAAGTATTTTCTTTTAAAGCCTTTTTTAACCTATATTTTCTACTAATAATACTGTGATTACTTTTTCTTACTTTCTAGGAATTAATTGATTATTTCCTCTTCCCTACATAAGAAGTTCGTCTGCAACATATAAGAAGTAAACAACTGCCAACTGAGCTGGCTGTTCGCATCTGTAGCTTACCAACTACCATTAATCCTGGTTTGAGCTACTTATAGTACCAGCTATTGACTGTAAAAAAATCTTTTTTTTTTTTTTTTTTTTTTTTTTTTGAGGCTGAGTCTTGCTCTGTCGCCCAGGCTGGAGTGCAGTGGCCAGATCTCAGCTCACGGCAAGCTCCGCCTCCCGGGTTCCCGCCATTCTCCTGCCTCAGCCTCCCGAGTAGCTGGGACTACAGGCGCCCGCCACCTCGCCCGGCTAGTTTTTTGTATTTTTAGTAGAGACGGGGTTTCACCGTGTTCGCCAGGATGGTCTCGATCTCCTGACCTTGTGATCCGCCCGTCTCGGCCTCCCAAAGTGCTGGGATTACAGGCTTGAGCCACCGCGCCCGGCCGACTGTAAAAAAATCTTTAAAAGATAGTAGATTGTTTGGCTAAAACGTATTACATAGACAAAACAATAGCTAGTGAGTATTTTAAATTATAAAGCTCCTTTCGTTCACTAATAATAGCAGTGTGTGAAATTCTATTTTCTGTTAGATAAAATCAACTCATGGGTTTTTTTTGGTGAACTATTTTAACATTCTGTAGCCATCAGGCATATAATTAAATATAGTTAAAACAATTTTAGCCTGAGAGTATGATTTATTTTTTAAAAAACCTATTTCTTTAATACTTCCCTTAGTTGGTTTTGGTAACTTAACACAGTGAGTTGTTTTAATCACATGTGAAAAAATACTGGTAGCAAAGAGCCAAATTTAATGCTATAAAAAGTTTATATTTAAAATGTACGCATTAACAAGTTTTTTATAAACCTAAAATTAAAGTTGCTTAATATTATTTTAGTTAAGTTCTAATAAAGTTATGGTTTAAAAAATCATATAAGAAAAGAACCTTTGAGTGCATTTTATTGCTTCTAAATAAACATCAGTTCCACAAAAAGGGTAGCAATGTTCAAATCTTATACAGAGCTGAAACAAGTCCGAGGTAATGTAAATAAATTAATAAATAACATACATTTAGCTTATTTCAAGAGAAAACTGAATGTTAAATATATAATTAACAGCAGCATTCGGTATAGACCTGTAATTAGTAAATGTGAAATTATATTTATGTTTTTCTCTTTGTGAGTATATTTTCTAGCACATTGTAGGAGTTTCTAGCTAAATTCACTACTTAACAGGTCAGATCTTTATTTGTCCTGTGGCTTGTAGGTAGAGGAAAGAGTTCCCTTTTGAAAAACACTTTTTTCTTACTTATTTAACTATTGTATTGACATAGTGAATACATAGTTTCAAAAGAATTTTTTGAAACAAATACTGCTGTTGTTAACCTATTTAGCTAACAGTTTTATGGGGTTAATACATATTTCCAAATACATAAGAGGATATGTACTACAATTATTAACCTGCCACCAATATTATATTTCTCATCCAGAGATTATCCCTGTATGTGCAGAAATCCATGCATGTAGCTATTTGTTTTTTTTTTTACACAAATGAAAACATACAATATATAGTATTGTTAACTTTCTTTTGTAGTCAAACACCTGTCAGCATATGAAGATTTGTTTAATTCTGTTTTGCAGTTTCACAGCTTGCAGTTAAATGTGCTCTAATTTATGCAGTTCATCTCTAAAATGGATTGATGTGTAAGCAGTATTACATTTTACTAAAAGTAGAGAAGAATTTATAGTTCTCACAGTATTTTTAAATACACAAGACAAAGAAATTATTGCTGTTTACTGAGGAATAAAGCAGATATTTATTTGAAGTTATAGTTTTATGATTCACAACAATAACTTTAAACAAAGTACTCAATTAAAACTGAGAAAACTCTAATGTTTTATTTATATAAAATTCTGATGAAAATTAATTAAATACACTTATTTTAAGCTCAAACGTTTTATAATAAGTAAACTTGTAATGATTAAGTCTACGTCCACGTTTAACACATGAAAATTTAATATTATACCATGTTATATAACTCTTTCTGAGAAAGCACTTCTTGTAATCTCAGCTTATAAAGTACTTCTTGAGTGGGAATATCTGCCCCTGCTGGACCACACCCACCAAAAAAGATCTGTGGGACTCAGAGGCTGGTGCTACTCATCATGTAAATTCTGTGATCCAGCAGCTGTACCTGATCCCTGTCATCAGCAGCAGTATTTCTACCATTGAAAACACAGGTAGTGACATCGATGATGATTGTGGAGCTGTTAAAAGAGGGTCTCCAGCCTCCAGAACGCAGAATGGTATATCCACTGATGGCTTGAATTTTGTGCCTGGAAAAACCACATACACTCAATACCAGCTGGTGGAAGCAGTTGGGAGGAAGGCTGTACCATGCAAAGCCTCGTGGGTGGAGCTGCTCAAGACCATGGGAATCCAGCTCTTGAAGATCATTCTGAAGCCTTAAGGTTGTATTGCCTCGTTGGATTTTAGACTTGCATGCGGTCTGTAGCCCCTTTATTCTGGTCAGTTTTTCACATTTGGTATGTCGGTATTTTCCCAATGCCTGTACTTTATTGTTCTAAGAAGTAACTAACTTGCTTTACATTTTACAGGCTCATAGGCAGAAAAACTTTCTTTGTCTCAAGTGAGACATTGGAGTTTGACCATTGAGTTAATGCTGAAATGGGTTAAGACATTGCAGGACTATTGGAAAAGCATGATAGGTTTTGAAATGTGAGGACATGAGGTTGGGGAGGGGCCGAGGTTGGAATGATATGGTTTCACTGTGTCCCCACCGCACTTGAATTTTTACATGTGGTGGGAGGAATGAGATGGGGGGGGTAATTGAATCATGGGAGCAGATGTTTTTTATGCCGTTATTGTGATAGCGAATAAGTCTCACCAGATCTGATGGCTTGAAACATCAGAATTTTCCTACAGAAGCTCTCTCTTTGCCTGCTGCCATCTGTTAAGATGTGACTTGCTCCTGTTTGCCTTCTACCACAATTCTGAGGCATCCAAAGTCATGTGGAACTGTTAGTCCATTAAACTTCTCTTTCTTTTGTAAATTGCCCAGTCTCACATATGTCTTTAGCATGAAGATGGACTAATACAGTACAAATATCAGATTGACTGATAAAGCTCTGTGACTTTACTTTCACATCGTCAAGTCAAGATGTAAGTAAAATATAATTGTGTGTAGGTCTCTGAAAATTCATATCAACCTTTTTCTAGTTCAATAACATTTTCTTAACATATTTTAATATAGACAGTGCTGAAAGACTTGTTAAATCAAGTTATTATAATGTACTCTATACTTTTATAATTAGTGCTAACTTAAGGCTACAATAGTTTTAATTTTTTAAAAAGACAAAGTTTCTATTGAATGCAGTGGTGCAATCATAGCTAACTGCAGCTTCTAACTAGTGGGGTCACGTTGTCTTCTAACTACTGGGCTCATGTTATCCAGCCGCCTTAGCCTCCCAATGAGCTGGGTCTACAGGAAGAGGCCAGTAGGCTTAGCTAGTTATTTAATTTGGTTATTTATTTCAATTTTGTTGTTAGAGTCAGAATCCTACTATGTTACGCAGGCTGGCCTCAAACTCTAGGCCTAAAGTAATCCACCCACCTTGGCATCATAAAGTGCTAAGATTACAGGTGTGAGTCACAATACCTATTGAATTTTTAAAAACTTTTTGTAGAGATGGTGTTTCACTATTTTGAGAAACTTGGTTACAAATCCCTGCCCTCAAGGTTATTTTTGCCTTGGCCTTCCAAATTTTTTGAATTACAAATATAAGCCACAAAACCTGGTCTAAAAAATGATCTATGTTCTTAACTATGAGTTAAATTTTATCTAGTAGAGATAAAGTTTCATACTTAATGATAAACAGAATAAACTATGATACAATTTATTGGTGTAGGAACCAATTTTTAAATAATAAATGCAAATTTACATTAGAGAATTTTAAGTTTACTAAGAATTCTGTCACAAGGACTGCAAAAATGTGTATTTAAAATTTGAAATAATGTTTTTATGGTAGGAAAATGTAAAGCAATATAATGGGAATCAACATATTACAAGCACTCTGTGAATAAAAAGCGTAATCACTGGCAGGATCCCAAATTATTCTTTCATGTGAAATCCAGTGGTAATGTGGAATATACCAGCAATTTGCTTACTAATCATAAGTAATTTCTTTGCTTTAGGCAGAAAAATAATTCTACTCTTCAAATAAAAATACATATACAGGCCGGCGCGGTGGCTCAAGCCTGTAATCCCAGCACTTTGGGAGGCCGAGACGGGCGGATCACGAGGTCAGGAGATCGAGACCATCCTGGCTAACACGGTGAAACCCCGTCTCTACTAAAAAATACAAAAACTAGCCGGGCGAGGTGGCGGGCGCCTGTAGTCCCAGCTACTCGGAAGGCTGAGGCAGGAGAATGGCGTAAACCCGGGAGGCGGAGCTTGCAGTGAGCTGAGATCCCGCCACTGCACTCCAGCCCGGCGACAGAGCGAGACTCCGTCTCAAAAAAAAAAAAAAAAAAAATACATATACAGTCAAAAACATTTGTATTTTCAAGCACGTTCTTAATACAGTTTTTGTTAATTAACACTAATTATTAGTGATTAACTTACCACTTCACTAACCCATATTGCAAATTAAAAGTAAAAATAATTTTTTACACACGTTGATTAAAAATAATATTACTATTTTAAATTATGCTTTTATATTTTCATATATTAAGAACCACTATTCTAAGGTACACATATCTTAAACTTTTCACCTCAAATAACTAAACCAAAAAGGCAACATATTCACATACATTCAGGCTAATGATTCAACAAGAAAAGTTAAATAAAGACTGAACAAAATAATTTAACAGATTTTGATGCCTTGTAAAGAATCACACAAGCCAAACACTAATCATTTTTTATTAGTAAGAAGTTAACCTCAAAGCTTACCTTGAGCAGGATTTAAATAAACACCATTACATGTAAATACTTTCATTCAGTTATGCATAAATTTCACATTTTGCTTTCATACACTTCTCCAATGGCTGGTGACATAATGATATGATGTGGTATTGCAAGAGTTAGCCATAATATATACCTTATTATCTCATCAACTTCATCTATCATGTGCATTTGTTTATTAAAAATTAGTACATAAGCATTTAACCACCTCTTCTCTTGCCTATGGGACATGCACTTCAGCGTGTAATCAAATACATTTGTGTACTCTGCATCAAAACACTGACATTTTTATTTCTTTATCATCATCCATTTTCAATTCTGTTACATGTCCATCATCAAATTTATACCAGTGATCTTAATCATCATCCTACCATCATTTGAGTGATACAAGAATAATAGGCTGGGCGCGGTGACTCACGCCTGTAATCCCAGTACTTTGGGAGGCGAGGCGGGCGGATCACCAGGTCAGGAAATCCAGACCATCCTTGCTAACACGGTGAAATCTCATCTCTACTAAAAAAAAAGAAAGAAAAGAAAGAAAAAGAAAAGAAAGAAAGAAAAAGAAAGAAAGAAAAGAAAGAAAAAGAAAGAAAGAAAAGAAAGAAAGAAGAAAGAAAAAAGAAAGAAAGAAAGAAAAGAAAGAAAAGAAAGAAAGAAGGGAGGGGAGGGAGGGAGGGAGGGAGGGAGGGAGGGAGGGAGGGAGGAGGGAGGGAGGGAAGGAAGGAAGGAAGAAGGAAGGAAGGAAGGAAGGAAAGAAAAGAAAAAGAAAGAGAGAAAGAAAAATTATAAAATGAGCCGGGCGAGGTTTGGGTGCCTGTACCCAGCTACTCGGAGGCTGAGGCAGGAGAACAGCGTGAACCCGGGAGGTGGAGCTTGCAGTGAGCTGAGATCACGCCACCGCATTCCAGCCTGGGCGACAGAGCGAGATTCCTTCTCAAAAACAAAAACAAAAACAAAAAAAACTAATACTAATGCCCACCACTTGCTTGATCACTGTGCACAAGCACACCTACAAGTCTGTATTTTGTGATTTCTGTAGTTTCATTTTCACACTACCCTTTCTGTTGAATCAACTGATGTTCTGAATTTACATGATTCTGTTCCAGCTTTGCAACGTCTGGTACTGTGTAACTTGCCATATACAGCTCCCAAAGAAATTCAAAATAATTATTGACTGTAACTGCACATTTTCCCAGTCATATTCAGACCGTTTGAGTTGGTCGCAAAAACAAAAGGCAATATTTTAAATAGCGAGTGCTTTACTGTGTTAACATACCATAAACAGATAATATAAATAAATGTCCTCTTGTTACCTGAGCAAACATTAAAACAATGTAATAAGAATTATGAAGTTTATAATCTTCCAGCTGGGCACAATGGCTCACACCTATAATCTCAACAATTTGGGAGACTAAGGCTGGCAGAGCACAAGGTCAAGAGATCAAGACCATCCTGGCTAATGTGGTGAAACCCCATCTCTACTTAAAAAAAAAAAATTAGCCAAGCATGGTGGCGCATGTAATCCCAGCTACTGAGACTGAGGGAGGAGAACTGCTTGAACCCAGGAGGCAGAGGTTTCAGTGAGCCGAGACTGTGCCACTGCACTCCAGCCTGGGCAACAGAGCAAGGCTCTATCTCAAAAAACAAAAAAGGTTATAATCTTTCTCAATTTATTTACATATACATTAGTAAGTGATAATTAACACCATCAGGGTAATTATGTCATAATTAACTTAAGCAATGCTTACTTACCAAAGTTTAAAATATGTATATGTAATAATCTTTGGTATCTGTAGGGAATTGGCTCTGGGATCCCCATGATTACTATAATCTGTGTCTGCTCAAGTTTCTAATAAACAATGGTGTACTGTATGTAAATATAATGTACACACATCTGTCTGTATAGTTTACTTCATCTCTACGTAACTTAAATAATAAAATGTAAATGTCATATAGACAATTAAACTGTAATAGCTTTTAAATTTATGTTAGTTTTTATTATGTTATTGTTATTTGTTGTTTTTGAACATTTAATACATGTTTAGAGAAATCTGTGTTTGCAGAACCTGTGGGTGTAAAAGGTCACTTACTTGTTGCAAATTAGAAAACATTACTGACACAGACCCTGATGGCTACGTGGTTCCATATAGCTACTATTATCTGTTTTATTCCTCTGATGTTTTCTTTTATGCTATTAATTAGAATTTGGTGTGAGTAAACTGAAGATATATTTTAAGCAATAATAATAGCAGCGAGTATTTATAGAACTTACAGACTAGGTAATACACAAAGAGCTGCACAGAGATTAATAAATTTAATCCTCACTGTCTTTTTTATTTTTGTTTTTTGAGATGGAGTTTCACTCTCTTCACCTAGGCTGGAGTGCAATGGCAGGACCTTGGATCACTGCAATCTATGCCTCCTGGATTTAGGCAATTCGCCTGTCTCAGCCTCCCCAGTAGTCAGTATTACAGGTATCTGCCCCCATGCCTATGTAAATATTTTAATAGAGATGGGGTTTCACCCTATTGCTAGGCTGTCTGTCTTATAAAAGGTAACCCCTGTATATAATGACTTTAAATGTGTGGATTAAGAGTGGCAGAAAGGGTAAAAATAATTGTTCCGAGTCTCAGAGATCTGAATAGCAGGCAGGATGACTTTCTAAATAAACCACCATCTAAATGGCAGCTAAGTTCAAAGCAATGCAGACAGCTTGGAGGTGAGAAGTTGTGAAGGTCAAAAGACATACATGCTCCTTAACATGTAACATCCTCAAAGACATTTTACCATTTGATCTCCAAATTAATTTGCATAGAGATAAAATCAGCTGGTTAGGCCTAGAGAATGAAATCTGTCTGTGAAACTGCAAGTGGGTGTTAAAATCTGTTGTAACCACATTAAATTAAGAAACTTTTTTACTTCAAGAGATATCTACAGTAGAAAAAGAATAACGTTTTCTTCTGTCAGCTCTTCATGATTCAATCATTTAATAGTCACTTATTTTAGAGATGAAAACAATCTTTGAGATTCTTTCATATCCAAAATTATTCACCTAATAGGATTTTTTTTTTTTTCTGGTCAGTCACTGTATTTTGTCAATATTCTTTCCCTTTAAACCAATTATCATCTAGACCACCTCTCCTCTCTGATACCACTAAAACAGTAAAAAGAAAGCAGATGTTAAATTTTGAGGATAAGCACAAACAACTCTAATGTCTTCTGATTCTGTTCAATGAGATCATTATTTTTTTCAAAACTGAACAAAACACACTTTTTGTCACATTTTGCAATAATACATATTTCCACTTTCTATTAGATATACTGTTCAAAAGAATCACAACTTTGAATGTGGACGTTAACCATCATAAAATTCTTCTTGATTCTGCACTTTCCCAATGCAGCCGTAAAGTGGGGATCACTGAAAAGATGCGCCTTCATTCATTGGATGGAATTGTGAGACACTCCCCTGTCCTGAAGAGCTGCAGGGAGATGATGGCACACAGGACAGATGTGCGTCTGCCTCCAAGTTGCTCATGGGGTAAAGTTGGGGGACCGTGTGTTTCAATGGAGGGGCACTGAGTGGATGGAGGGATAGTGGTTAAATTGCAAAGTATTGGTTGGATGGGGGAGGATTGATTAGATGGAGGAGCACTGGTTGTATAGAAAGGCATTGATAGATGAAAAAATATTAATTGGATAGAGGGGTCCTGATTATACGAGGGAGTATTTGTTAGATGGAGGGGCACTGATTGAATGAAGTAGTATTGGTTGGTTAGAGCCATGTTGGTTCAATGAAGGAGCACTGACTGCATGCAACAACACTGATTAGAAGAAGGAGTATTGGTTGGATGGAGGGGCACTGGTAGGATGCAATGGTATTGACTAGATGGAGCAGGAGTGAATGATTCAAGGAGTATTGCTTGGATGGAGGAATATTGATAGGATACAGGAGCATTGACAGGATGGAGGATTACTGGTTGGATGGAGATGCATTAATTGGGTGGAGAAATATTGGCTTGATAGAAGGGTGTTGGTTGGATAGAGGAACATTGTTTGGATGGAGGAGTACTGGTTGGACGAAGGGGGGTTAATTGAAATCGGAAGTATCGGTTGAATCGGAAGGTTGTTGATTGGGTGAAGGAGTAATATATGGATGTAGGATCATTAATTGAACAGAAGTGAACTGATTGAATGGAGGAAAACTGGTGACATAGAGAAGTGGTTATTGGATAAGTGAGTACTGGGTGGATGGAGGGGCACTGGGTAGATGAAGGGGTACTGATTTAGTAGAGGAGTATTTGTTGGATGGAAGGATACTGGTTATATGGAGATGACCTGATGAGATAAAGAAGTATTAGTTGAATAGAAGGGCACTGATTGGAAGCAGAGATATTGACTGGGTGAAATTATTTTTTTTAGATGGAGGCATAATGTCTGGATGGAGGGAAATTGATAGAAGGCCATTGATTGGATGGCAAGGCATTATTGGATAGAGGGGCACTGATTGGACGAAGTTGTTTTGTTGCCTGGAGGAACAGTGTTTGGATGGAGGGGAATTGATAGTGTTTGAATGGAGGAGCACTGAATGAATAGGAGTACTGATTGGATGAAGGTGTATTGGTTGGATTGAAGGGAGCTGATGGATAAAGGAATATTGATTGGATGCAGGGACATGGTTTGAATGTAGGAGTATTGGTTGAATGAAGAAGCAATGATTGGATGGAGAGGTACTGACTGATTGAATGGAGGGTCACTGCTTACATGGAGAGCCATTAATTGGATAGTCGAGTATTGGTTGGATGGAGGGGTATTTGTCAGATGGAGAAGCATTGATGGATGGAGGAGAATTGATTGGATGGCAGGGACATTGATTGGGTAAAGGGGCATTGGTTGGATGCAGAGGCATTGATTGTATGGAGTAGTGGTGGATGGATGGAGAAATCTTGACTGGATGGAGGGACATTGATTGGATTAATGAGCACTGGTTGGATAAGGGGGCATTGGTTGACTTGAGGAGTATTGGCTGGATACAGGAGCATTGATAGGATGAAAGAGCATAGATTTGATGGGGGAGCATTGATTAGATGGTGGAGTATTGTTCCGATACGGGGCATTGATTGAATGGAGGAACATTGAATAATTGGAGGAGTATTGGTTGCAGGAGCATTGGTTGTACAAAGGAACATTAATTGGGTGTAGCACCATTGATAGGATGGGAGATTATTGTTTGGATGGAGTAGCTTTGATTGAATGGAGGGGTGTTGATGACATGGAGAGACAATGATTAGATGGGGGAGCACAGGTTGGGTAGAGGGGCACTGATTTGGTGCAGAAGTATTGGTTAGATAGGGTGTTGCTTGAATAATGCAGCACTGATTGGATGAAAGGATGTTGGCTGGTTGAGGGAATGGTGTCAGGATGGAGGAGGGACCTGGCAGCAGAGGGGAGTCAGGTCATAACTCGATGGCCGCTATTCAATCTTGGAAATGGGTAAGTCTCGCTGGGACTTATCCACACTGTTACTGGAGGGTAGAAGAGGCGTCAGGCCCCATGTCTCCCAAAAAGTCTCCCCCCAACATGCCCAAGCCTCTCCCAGAGCCCTGTTTTGTCTCCAGATCTCTACCTTGTGACTCCTTTCAGCCTCCATTTGGGGAAACCTAAGATCTGAGCCCAGAAAGCAGGCAGGCTGACAGACAGGCAGACAGACAGATCTCTTCTCTGTGGAGCAGTTTAGGGACTGGGCCCTGTCAATGAGCAGAGGGTGGAGAGAGACACGGGCTGGAAGCAGCCGAGGCAAAGCCCACCCTCCATCTCCCCAACACTCAATCCACCAATCCAACCTCCAACCTTTATATCACAGGAGTTTTCTGAGCACCAGGTAACAGCAGAATAGCAGACAAAAGTCGGGTCTAGGCCTGGTCTTCCTGTGGCTGGCATGTGGGATTGGCCTTTTGTGTATGAGTCTTGGAGAAGGGATAGGTTGATAGTCTTGGCAGTACTTGACCTACTTTGGTGGTGGTGCTCAGGAGAGGTGGCTCTGTTTGATGGTCCCCTCCAAGACCAAGGAGATGAGTTTCTGGGGGCTGCTGACATTTCTGATCCTAGGGAAAAATAAAAAGACATCCCAGATGACCTCCTGCTTGTACCTTTCCTGCCCCACCCAGCACCTATGGGAACAAATGCTGTCCCCTCCCTGGGCCTGAAGTTTTCTATGGCTCTGATGTGCTCCAGTTCTGGAGCTGGTGGTGATGAACTGAGGAGTCTGGGGAAATGTCTCCGGATCTTGCAAGAGGGTAACCAAGCCTTGCCCTCTCAGAAAATGTGGGACCAGAAAGGACTACAAGGTATACAGGTGTAGGATGCTGACCCACTCTGGGCTAGTCCCCCAGTGCTCACAGAGTGTGGACAGCAAAGGCAGGCTTATCTGTGGGGTGGGGGTGCACTCAGACCCTCTGAGGCAGAGCCATCACCTCCTCCTGTTCCTACTCAGCCCCTGGGGCCCCCAGGTTGTCCTAGACATTGTCCTCTGGTTCTGGTCCCTCCTTGCGCAGACTCAATTCCTCCAGGTGGACTTAGTCACAGTCCTCCTTTTCTCAGGTGTGCAGGCTGGTCCTGTGGGTGGAAAGGGTGGCAAAGCCGTTCTAGAGCCATTGGATTGCTTGGCTGACCGCTTCCCATTTCCAAGTCTCAGTTTCCCCATCTGTAAAATGAGGGCAGTCAGCCTAGTTGAGTGCCTGGGGTCTGAGACCCAAGCCCATTGGGAAAGAAGGTCCAGGGGCCTCAGAGTCAGTGCAGTCTACTTGGGCACCTGTGTCAGGGCCTGAGGCTGGTTAGGGTTAGGGTTGGGTTAGGGTTAGGGTTAGGTTAGGGTTAGGGTTGGGTTAGGGTTAGGGTTAGGGTTAGGGTTAGGGTTAGGGTTAGTGTTAGGGTTCGGCCCCATCGCTGGGGGATGCCCCACCTCCTGTGAACTGCCCGTTCCACACCAGGCAGTGCTCTGCAGACTAAGGGTCCCTCAGGGGCATAGGCTGGGTTCAAGCCCCTGCTTTCCAGCTGGGCCCCAGCCTAGCAGTTGCGTGCCCACCCAGTTAGTCTTGTGGGTCCCCGGGAAGCAGGATGCTGGGACCACGACTCATGCTCTGCTCCTTGAAGAGGCCTATGGGTGTTGTAGCCACACAGAGGGGCCATTCAGGGGCAGGTCCATGTGGCCAGGCAGTTGCAGTGGGTATTGTGACAGTCGCAGAGCTGCGCTCGAGGGAAGACTCAAAGTGGCCCCTGCTGCTGGGAGCAGCAATGCCTGCCTAAGCCTGAGGCCAGGGAGAAGGGAGCTGCCTATCACAAAAATGCAGGGCCACTGATGCCCAAGCACATATGGAGAGACTGAGGCAGAGGTTGTGGGGTGGGGGAGGTGGGCAACACACCAGGCCAGGACCAGTGGCTCTTGGGGAGTGGGAGCCTGGTTGTAGGAGGACAAATGAGTGTGGCTGAGCAACACCAGTCCCTAGAGCTCCAGGCTGCTTTAGGGCCTCACAGGGGCCAGGAAAGACCCTGACCATCGAGAACTGTCAGCCCAGCTACGGGCTCTGGTCCCAATCAAGGCAAGGAGGTCCCGAGCAGAGCTGGGGTCTTAGATGGCCTGGGCCACGCAGGGCGAGTGGGGTGGGCCCTGTCGTGTCCACAGGTGACTGAGAGCGGCAAGGACCCTGAGCAGGGGTAGCGAGGTGGGGCTGGGGAGCAGCCCCTGTTGGGCCTGCCTGGGTTCAGGCGGGAACACGCACATCCACACATCTGTGAAGTATGTTCTCCCGGCTGACTCTCCAGCATGGACATCTGGAAAAACCTGCTCCCCTCCGTGGGCACGGAGATCAATGGACCCCGAGGTAGGAAGGGGCGGCGGTGGCGGGCACTCAGCCTGCATTAAGGAAGCGGTCGCAACTGTGTGCTGATGTGGCAGCACCCGGCCTGGCCCCTGCCTGGATGGGGCCCAGGGGCCCTGGGGAGCCCCAGAGTGAGGTTTACGTTTACTCACGGCGTCTTGCCAGCCGCCATGCTCTCTCGTCCTCTTCCTCCCTTCCCTCCTTTCTCCCCGTTTCCTGGCTATGGGGACATTTCAGGAACTGCTTGGAAAGGGGAGCACAGGGTGGCTGCTCGGGTTCAGGTTGGGGGCCTGAAGGGAGAGCCCTGCTCTCCCCAGCGCCAGCCCTCTAGGCCCCCATTCACCCGTCTTCTTGCTCCCCTTTAGGACTCCTGCGTTGCCGGGTGCTCTCTGTTGTCCGAAGCGCCTTTGGCCCCGTCTCACTGCTGCCACTGCTCTGGACTCTGGGACCAGTCACTAAAGCCATCGTCCTCATCCAGTTCAGGTGCCTCCGATGACTTCACACTGAGGCTGAGGTATGGCGCGCGGGGGGCGGGGGGGGCGGTGGGGGTTGGGTTAGGACTAGGCGGCTGCTGCCTTCTCTGCCTGGGGCCCACACTCAGCTCATGTCCTGGGCTCCAAGTGTGGGAAACCCTGTCTGCCACAGAGCTGATTCTGGGCTGTGTCTCCTGTGATTAGAGAATCCCTGTGGGCAGGTCTATGTCTTCCCTATCAGTCTGCGGCTCCCTGAGATCTGTGCTTCCTCCATCAGTCCAGTACTCCTTGAGGCTTCCTTCATCTGTGCAGGGCTCCTTGAGGGTAGTGCTGTGCCTCCCCTGTCAGCCTGTGGCTCCCTAAGAGTAGGGCAGTCCGTTATCAGTCTGGGCCTCCTTGGAGCAGGGCTGGGCCTCCCCCATCAGTCTAAGGCTCCCTAGGACAGAGTGGGCCTCCCCCATCAGTCTGGGATTCCTTCCCATACACCAATCTCTGTTCTGTGTGTGAACTTGCAATTCTGGGCATTTCCTTTTAATGGGCTCAAACGCTACACGAGTTTTTCTGTCTTCTTTCCTTCAGCCAGACGCTCTGAAGGTTCATTTACATCATAGCACTTCACTCCTTATACAAGCCGTTAACCCATTATTTTGTTTGGGTTGTTTCCACCACAGTACTTCTGGGCACAAATATTAGTTTGAGTACACTTCCTCAATCCTGGGTACCTATGAGTGGAACTGCTTGATTGTATGATAATTATGTTAGTTTTCTTGAGGACCCACCACATGTCTCCATAGTTGCTGCATCATTTTCTATTCCAACAAGTGCTGTTTCAGGTTTCCAATTTACCTACATCCTCTCAAAGACTTGATATTTCCAGCTTTTTACTATTTATAGACATTCCGGTGTGTGTGAAGTGTGGTGTTTCATTTTGGTTTTTAAGTGCAATTTCTGAATCCTTAATTATGAGAATCTGTTGTTCCACATGCTTTTTGGGTATTTGCATTTGTATTTGGAGAAATATCTGTTTAGAGGTCTGGAACTTTATTTTTTTTAAGTTGCAAACAGTTAGGTTTTGGATACTAAAAGTTGTTCATTTAAAGTTTGTTGCTTTAACTTTTGCAAGCAGAAATCATCCAAGTTCCCGAGACACCAGGGATTGTGCTCCACGATGTGAAGACTTTGCTTGCTGTGATTATGATTGTTTTTGCGGGGATGAACATTCCTCTAGAGAATACGAGTACTATGGTACTATAACATTGTCTGGTTTTGTCCAATAGATCTCTTAAATTGTTCGCTGTGACACTAAAATTTTCTTTTTAATATAGTGATCATGATGGCCGTGGTAGAGATCATTAAGAATGTCCAAATGGATGTTCTTACAGAGATGCATATCAGAGTTATTGTAAGAGTCCAGGTGTGATTTGTAAATTATAGAATTATATTTAATACAGCAGATCATTCTTTTAAAGAAATATTAAGGAAAATTGCAAAGGAAAATAATAATGTGAAAATATTGAGAATTGTTAGCAGTATAAAGCATTTATATGAAGGTTAGAACTTCAATTTATTTTCAGAAAATGAGACTCAACCTTTATTTTAGAACAGACTTTCTTGGGCTTCAAAATACTACTCTGACACTTCTTTTAAATAAAACATTTTGACTTACTCAAGGAACTGTGGTGATTTCTGTTCCAGTGGTCATGAGCAAGGTGGTAGAAAAGAACAAATCTATCCACTTTCAGTCATAATTAATACCCTGTCAACAGAGGCAGAGGAAAGCAGGTATTTCCAAGTAATACTTTAGCGGACTCATGGTTTAGTGATACAAGTATAAATGTTCAAATGTAGTTCTACATAAGTTCTATTATTTTATCAGCCCTGCAGCAATCTCTTGTGGTGCACCACCTGCTCCAGGTCCTCGGATGAACTTCAGTGGACGTGGTCACCATGATTACAATAATACACAAGGTAGATATGACAGAAGTCGGGAGAATTACTCAAGAAACTGTGGTGATTTCTGTTCCAGTGGTCATGAGCAAGGTGGTAGAAAAGAACAAATCTATCCACCTTCAGTGGACAGGGTGCACTGTTCTCCTTGTGAAGCATATGGTAGCTCAAGTTACAGGGATTCTAGGAAAGGTTTTGGGGTAGCCAAACTGAAAAAGGAGACTAAAGCAGATGTTTAAAATAATAGTTCTTGCGTATGAAACCTTGCTTGCATACTGAAAATTAAACTGTTGTTTCTGCACAATTACCTGAGTACCACTACAATAAATAGGTTGATTTTGTGTGGAGAAGTAGATACTAACATCTTCCGTGAAGTTTTTGAAGTACTCAGATAAAAAGGAATTTTTTCAAAGTAATTTCATAATTTTTAATGCTCTTTGAAAACTTTTGGTTTAGGTGTAATGTCTGTGTTAAAGTTTCAGAATAAAATTATACTTGTAACGCAAAATACCTGATTTTATTGCTGCACATGCTCAAAAGCAAATTCAATAGCAGAGTAAATTGTGTTGCTTGTAGAAAATTGCCTTTGTTGGTTTGCACATAAATAGGCACAACATTCGGCATATGTGATGTCTCCCTTGGAAACTGTACAAGTTTCCTAATTAGTCTGTATTTCTTTTTGAAAACTTACCAGATTTGGCTCAGCAAGGTGGCTCATGTCTGTAATTCCTGCACTTTGGGGCACCTAGGTAGATGGATCATGAAGTCAAGTTTCGGAAGTCTTCAGAAAGACTACAAAACTATCTGCCTAACCCTAAAACACTTATACTTTAGAGGAATAGTAGAAGTCAAAGGAAATAATTAGATATGGTTGACGCTAGAGTTTAATATTCTCCTTGAAGCCTTCTGTGACTGAATACTCTTCTTGAAGCATTCTGTGACTGAAGTGAGACAATGGCAAAGAAAACATATTTTCCACCAAAATCAAAACTGAACCAGCTAGGTTTCCTAAGTAGATAGCTTAATGAAATTAAATGTTCCTAGTTTAAATAGTGGAAAATGGGTGTTTAGTTCTGGGAAGTACATTAATATTGTCTTGAAATATTCGACAATGGTTGTTGTAACCAACAGACTAGCAATATATTCTTATCAATAGGAATAACCGAGAAGGATTGAAAATTTATCAGATTTTTTTTTTTTTCAGACAGAGTCTAGCCTTATCACCTAAGCTGCAGTGCAGTGACCTGATCTTGACTCACTGGAACCTCCACCTTCTGGGTTCAAGGTATTCCACTTTCTTAGCATTCCAAGTAACTGGCAATACTTAGCCAGGTGTGTGCCACCACAGCTGGCTAAAATTTTGTGTTTTTAGTGCAGAGAGCATTTCACCATGTTGGCCAGGATTGTCTTAAAATTTTGATCCCCCCTCTCAGCCTCCCACAGTGTGAGGATTACAAGCATGAGCCACCATGCTCAGCCTATCAGATACTGAAGATATGAATAGGAATACTTTAAACATTATGCTTTTTTGGAAAATTAAGTATATAAAACAACAGAATAAAGGTTCAGATGTGGGATGGCTTAATGGTTCAAGAAATTATCTAGTGATAACAGTGTAAAGAATAGGACCCAAAAAAGTAAACCAATTTAGCTTCCTGAACATACAACTTACAGAAATGGAATATATGCAGTTCCAGAATTATTACAGTCAGTAATTCTTACAATTAACAGAGTAATCTGCAAGGAGGAAGCATTTTCATGAGAAAATGTTGACAAGATCATCAATTTTTGTAGGGAAGGGTACACATAAGTGTTAAATGAAAAGTTACCAACTTTGATTTTGAAGTTATTTATGTTATGAAGTTTTGTTTTCCTTCACCTATAATGTAGCATTGTGAGGGTTAATTGAAAAGATAAGTCTCCCTAGTCTTGTCTATCTTCACAGTGGCAAGAAAAGAAATGGTGTCTGTCAAGTTGTGATGTCAAGTTCAGATCTTTAATCCCAGCATTTTGGGAGCCTGTGGCAGGCATATCACTTTAACTCAGGAGTTTGAGACAAGCCTGGGTAACACGGAGAAATCTTGTCGATATAAAATAGACAAAAATTTGCTGAATGTGGTAGTGTATCTGTGCAGTCCTGCTCCTTGAACTGAGGCAGAAGAATCGCTTGTGGCCATGAGGACCAGGCTGTAGTGAGCGTGATTGTTCTGCATTTTTGCCTGGGAGACAAAGTGAGACCCAGCAAAACAAATAAACAAACAACAACAACAACAACAACAAAGAAGCACAAAGTTTCTACGATACTCTGACCCTGGAAGTTTTGAACCCAAATTATCTCCATGACACATTTTGTCATAATGATTAAAGGAATAGGAAACAGAAGCATAACCTGTAAGATACAATTCATCAACCTTCGGATGGGGTCTGTGTTTCAGCAAGTTAGAGTAAATGGTGAAAAGTCTGTATATAATAAGAGGCAAACCCTTATTCCTTAATTTTCATAGGAAAATTATGCTTTTTAATGAATAATAGAATACATTTTATAGTCTTCGGCCCCTAGGATTGCTATGAGAAAATACCTGGACTTGGTGGTTTATAACCAACATTTCTTGTAATCTTAGAGCCTGAGATGCCCAAGATGATGGCATCAGCAAATATAGTGTTCTGGCAAGGGCCCACTTTGTGGATTTTTAAACAGCCGTCTTACTGAGTCTATACATGGTAGAAGGGGCTTGGGAACTCTTGGGTTGCTTATAGGAGGCTACTAATAATATTTATGAGGACGCTGTCTTCTTGACCTAATCATTTCTAATTGAAGGCCTTGTTCCCCATCCAGAGGGCAGCCAATTGACATCCCTCTGTGTTGAGCTTAATGTGTATATTTTACATGGTGGAGTGAGGATGGCAGTGATGATTGAATGACTTCACTGGTTTGCAGTTTTTAGTGTCTCCAGTGTTGCCATCAGGTATTAATGGCATGAAGATTTTTTTTTTTTTTTTTAATGTTGATGCTCAGTCATCCAGCTTCAGATTACAAGATTTGGGGACAATTTGGCAGTTTTAGTTTTCAGTGATGCCAGATCATGAAAGGGGAACACAATGTTGAAATTTTACTTTAGAGAGTTGTAGCTATGTATTCAATTAAACAAGAATTGAAAATGTAGACTAATAAAATTTGTAAGACATCTCATGTGGGTGTTCTATAGTTTTCCACTGAAACGCAATTCTCTCTGCAGTTCACAAAATAAGTCTGATCTTACTAGTTTTGTCATTATTTACCAAAATGCAGTAAGAATCATCATTGACCACAAAGGTCTTTATTTATTTCTTCATTTCTTCATTATTTACTTTTTAAATTGGAGACAGTGTCTGGCTCACTGCAGCCTCAACTTCCTGGGCTCAAGTGGTCCTCCCACCTCAGCCTCCGGAGTAACTGAGACCGTAGGTACACACCATCATGCCTGGCTAATTTTGTATTTGTTTTATCAGAACTAGTAGATTGGGTTAAATTCCTCCTCTCTCAAAGTCCCCAAATATTGTGGATTCTAGAACTTGCCCACAAGTGACCTGTCTTTCTCATCTTTTAAGCTAGGAACTCTATTAGCAATTATGAGGCTACTTCCCCCAGCGGGCTTTATAAGTATTGTCCCCACAGTCAAATTTAGTTTTAATTCTGCCTGGTTATATCTGATTCTATGGAAATCATTCCTAAATATATTTGATATTCAGACAAGGCTTGGTAATAAAACCACTTTCCAATAATGTTCTGTTAAAAGAAAGAACACTTTTTACTGAACAGCAGAAATGCCTCTATTGCCATAAAAATGTTTATAAAATGTTAAATTTCCAGTGAATGTAATGCAGCTCAATTAGTGAAATAGTAAATTCAACAAAAATACAAATGTATTATTTTTCTTTCTGTTTTTTTGTTTGTTTGGTTGGTTGGTTTTTGTTTTTGTTTTTGCTTTTTTCACTGACAGAATCACCCCCTTTTGCCTGGGGTGGAGTGTAATGGTGAGATCTTGGCTCACTGCAAACCCTGCCTCCTGGGAAAAAGCCATTGCCCTGCCTCAGCCTCCTGGATAGCTGGGATTACAGGTGTGCACCACCATTCCTGGCTGACTTTTTATTTCTAGTAGACATTGGGTTTTGCCATACTGGCCAGGCTGCTCTGATCTCAAACTCCTGAATTCAGATGATTCACCTGCCTTGGCCTCCCCAAGTGCAGGGATTACAGGCGTAAGCCACCATGCCTGGCCCACAAATGTATTCATGCACTTAACAATAACAACAGCTCTTAGTATGTGTCTGTGCGCAATAAACCGTTTTAAACTAATCTTATTTACTAAATATTTGCATGAGTCATGAACTTGCTCTTCTATTTCTGGGATTTTTTAGGAGTATATAATTCACAATGGTGCTCATTTATCTCTAAACCAAGTAGAATAGCACCCTTTTAAGTGATATTCAAAATTAATTGGGTAATAACATCCAGTGGTAGAAATATAACACGCACACATAATGTAAATGAAAAAATTGTAATTAGCAGCAACAGATTTTATAGCTCTCCTAAAATTTAGTCGTGAATAAAGCACTAGAATAACATAAATCTCACTGGTTTAAATTCACTTTATATTTAATCTAAATTGTGCTTCTGAAAAGTGAGACAAGGTTAGCTATTCAATAAGTGGTATAATACCTTTTTTTTTTTCTGTGTTGTTAAAGAAGAATTTTTCTGAGATTACTTTCCATAATATTTAATCTAGGGAGATAGAGGAGTGCATTTTACTTACAGGATACATCCAGTGACAGTCTGAATTTCTTCAAAAGCTGGGTAGTTAAAATACTCAATCTCTTCTAATCAGTCATTTTTATTTTCCACCTCAGTCAGATAATTTTTTGGAGGGTGGGGATGATCCTTGAGTCCCTCAAGAGTCACTGATTTAGAAAGTGTAAATTTCTCATCCTTATAGTGGGTTGAGAGGTGTAACTAGAAAGAAGAAGGCTTGTTTAGTGGTAGATAGAAGAAGGATGGATGATGAGAGGTTTGAAGTACGGTATGTCAAAGTATTCAAGGGAGATAAATGGAAGATAAAAGTTAGTAAAAGGACAGGTACGGAGCATGAGTAAGCGGAAGGAAGATGTGAAAGATTCACAAGTGCAGGGAGATATTAAGTTTCTCAAAGATCACTGAGATTTTAAATTATCCTTGTAAAAGCTTCCAAAACCCAGGATGTCTATTTAGCAAAGCCTAAATCCACCAGGGTGCAAAAAGATGGGTTTTAGTTTACTAAGAGATTCACATGGCATAAGCAAGAATCCAAATAAAGTGCAAAGAGGTGTCAAACAGCTTCAATTGAGGTAAGGATAGAGTTAGAGAGATATAGAGACAGAGACAGAAATAGAGACACAGAGACACTGACAGACAAGAGAGATAGACATAGACATGTAGAAATAGACCTTGACATAGATGTAGACATAATGATAGAGAGAAAATTCCAGAAATACCAGTCAAATGGTAAAAATCCCATTAAGGAAAATGAGTCTCAAACATAGGGAGTCAGGAAATAATGTTTACTCAGGAAATATGGTAGAAAGAAGGGCACGAAGCAAATGATTCTGCCCTGCTATTCATATTGCTGGAGCATATGGTGGGTAGTTTTGCTTGCAGATTTCTGAGGACTCTTCACACTTAATTCGACATAAAACTCTGTGTAAGTCCTGCACTAATTTACATTCTCACCAAAAGGGTGCATGTATATCCTGTTCTCTGCATCCTCACCAGAAATGTGTTTCTTTTGTGTTTTGGACAATAGCTATTCTGACTGAAGTGAGATGACGTTTCATGGTGGATTTGATTTGGATTTGCTTTATGGATTAGGGATGATGAGGACTTCGTAGTATGCCTGCTGGGCAGCTGTACGCCTTACTTAAACAAATGAGTATTTACGTCATTAGCCCATTTTCATGCTATTTAGTTGTTTGAGTTCCTTACGCTCTGTAAATAATCACCCATTATAAGACGTATGGTGATCCAATAATTTCTCCCGTCCTGTAGGATGTCTCCTCCCTCTGTTTAGTTTCCTGTGTTCTTGTGAAGCACCTTGGTTTGATGTAACCCCATTCTCTATTTTTCATATTTTTTCCTGTGCTTTTGCAGTCACTTTGAGAACATCATTACCCACACCATTGTCTTGGATCTTCGTCCTCCTCCTTTTTTGTATTTCTCATAGAGACAGAGTTTTGCCATGTTGAGCAGCCTGGTCTTGAACTCCTGACTTCAGGTGATCCACCCACCTTGGCCTCCCAAAGTGCTGCAATTACACGAGTGAGACACTGCGCCTGGCGAAAATAATATAATTTTAAAATCCTTTACGTACATATCAAAGTTCTTCTTCACCTAGTTTATAGAACAGACTTGATTTTGCATCAACCGTTCTTGCTCTTTGGGAATAGGTCGTGAGAAGCAAAAGAAGTGACTTAGTTCTGTGCCCCTGTTGTCTTTATTTAGCTCATTTCTCTTCTTTTCCTATAGTGCTATGCTATTTTGGTAAGTAAAACCTTGCAGTATATTTTGAAGTTAAGTAGTTTGATGACTACAGCTTTGTGCGTTTTACTGGTTTGCTCTGGATCTTCAGGGTATTCTTCGATTTCACAGAAATTGTAGGATTTTCATAGTGTATTTGTGTGAGGAATGGGTCGTTGATATTTTCACAGGGTTTGCATAGACTCTGTAGATCACTTAGGTAGTATTGTTGTGAATGTCATTTAATCCTTGTGACTGCAGGCACAGGTTCAGGGACAAGAGACACTGGTGTTCACATCAATACTTAAGTGGGACTTAATGCCCAACCAGATTCCTTCCCTGGACACACACAGAAGGTCCCCTGACACTTGGCCATCTCTTCAATTTCCTCCCCACTGTGAGCCCAGTATGGTCATCCAGATTCCCTGTGCAGTGGCCTGTATTGCTGGGCATGCCATGTATGAGTGATGACGGCAGATGGGAGAGAGCATGTTGAGAAAGCCTGGGGTCATCACAAAGTATATGATGGGCCTGGGAGAGCTATTGTGGGAGCACATAAACGTAGACAGGCCTGGGATGGACATCTGCATGAGGATGAGAGGGCCCTATTTGAAACCAAACTCACCCTTAGGTTGTAGCAGACCTCAGGGCAGAGAAGGGAGCCAGCAAGGGATGATGAAGCAGCTATCTATTGAGACTTGCTTCTCTCCCACTGAACTTAGCCACTTATGCCTCTTAGGTAGCTTAAGGTTCCATAATCCTGAATTGTTGATGTTACAGTTCCCTGGTGAACCTTTCTCCCTCAGCCCATGGATGGCCTGGGTTTGCTTATGGCAGTCTCTTCTCTGAGCTTTGTGTTCTCTGTGTGTGTCCCAGCTTCAGCACCCACAGGGCTCTCAACCCCCAAACCTGGCCTCCTCTCTGTTCCCGCTGTAACTCCCTCAGGTAGTACTATAGGGAATTAAGCTACAGGTCCAGGCATACC